>NW_027137162.1:0-132210 GCF_040869045.1 Eurosta solidaginis
GACAATTTTTGAGATAGTTATTAAAACTGTTTAAAGGTTGTCAAACGTTGTTTCTCGTTGTATATCCTTTAATTCTAGAGTTAAATTGATAAATAACGTGTACGAATTTGTTTAACGCATTTGTTTTGGTTACTCGACGTCTCCGTTCTCGTGTAGCCTACATATTGCGTTTTTTTTTTTTAATTTGCTTACCGGGCTAAAGGTTAGCATGTTTAAAATACGTAAGTCGTTTTGTTCAACAAATTTGAGTAGATAACTCAGCAGTTGTTTGCATCAGAGCGACACTTTTTGAGATAGTTATTAAAACTGTTTAAAGGTTGTCAAACGTTGTTTCTCGTTGTATATCCTTTAATTCTAGAGTTAAATTGATAAATAACGTGTACGAATTTGTTTAACGCATTTGTTTTGGTTACTCGACGTCTCCGTTCTCGTGTAGCCTACATATTGCGTTTTTTTTTTTAATTTGCTTACCGGGCTAAAGGTTAGCATGCTTAAAATACGTAAGTCGTTTTGTTCAACAAATTTGAGTAGATAACTCAGCAGTTGTTTGCATCAGAGCGACAATTTTTGAGATAGTTATTAAAACTGTTTAAAGGTTGTCAAACGTTGTTTCTCGTTGTATATCCTTTAATTCTAGAGTTAAATTGATAAATAACGTGTACGAATTTGTTTAACGCATTTGTTTTGGTTACTCGACGTCTCCGTTCTCGTGTAGCCTACATATTGCGTTTTTTTTTTTTAATTTGCTTACCGGGCTAAAGGTTAGCATGCTTAAAATACGTAAGTCGTTTTGTTCAACAAATTTGAGTAGATAACTAAGCAGTTGTTTCCATCAGAGCGACAATTTTTGAGATAGTTATTAAAACTGTTTAAAGGTTGTCAAACGTTGTTTCTCGTTGTATATCCTTTAATTCTAGAGTTAAATTGATAAATAACGTGTACGAATTTTTTAACGCATTTGTTTTGGTTACTCGACGTCTCCGTTCTCGTGTAGCCTACATATTGCGTTTTTTTTTTAATTTGCTTACCGGGCTAAAGGTTAGCATGCTTAAAATACGTAAGTCGTTTTGTTCAACAAATTTGAGTAGATAACTCAGCAGTTGTTTGCATCAGAGCGACACTTTTTGAGATAGTTATTAAAACTGTTTAAAGGTTGTCAAACGTTGTTTCTCGTTGTATATCCTTTAATTCTAGAGTTAAATTGATAAATAACGTGTACGAATTTGTTTAACGCATTTGTTTTGGTTACTCGACGTCTCCGTTCTCGTGTAGCCTACATATTGCGTTTTTTTTTTTAATTTGCTTACCGGGCTAAAGGTTAGCATGCTTAAAATACGTAGGTCGTTTTGGTCAACAAATTTAAGTAGATAACTCATCAGTTGTTTGCATCAGAGCGACAATTTTTGAGATAGTTATTAAAACTGTTTAAAGGTTGTCAAACGTTGTTTCTCGTTGTATATCCTTTAATTCTAGAGTTAAATTGATAAATAACGTGTACGAATTTTTTAACGCATTTGTTTTGGTTACTCGACGTCTCCGTTCTCGTGTAGCCTACATATTGCGTTTTTTTTTTAATTTGCTTACCGGGCTAAAGGTTAGCATGCTTAAAATACGTAAGTCGTTTTGTTCAACAAATTTGAGTAGATAACTCAGCAGTTGTTTGCATCAGAGCGACAATATTTGAGATAGTTATTAAAACTGTTTAAAGGTTGTCAAACGTTGCTTATCGTTGTATATCCTTTAATTCTAGAGTTAAATTGATAAATAACGTGTACGAATTTGTTTAACGCATTTGTTTTGGTTACTCGACGTTTTCCGTTCTCGTGTAGCCTACATATTGCGTTTTTTTTTTAATTTGCTTACCGGGCTAAAGGTTAGCATGCTTAAAATACGTAAGTCGTTTTGTTCAACAAATTTGAGTAGATAACTCAGCAGTTGTTTCCATCAGAGCGACAATTTTTGAGATAGTTATTAAAACTGTTTAAAGGTTGTCAAACGTTGTTTCTCGTTGTATATCCTTTAATTCTAGAGTTAAATTGATAAATAACGTGTACGAAGTTGTTTAACGCATTTGTTTTGGTTACTCGACGTCTCCGTTCTCGTGTAGCCTACATATTGCGTTTTTTTTTTTAATTTGCTTACCGGGCTAAAGGTTAGCATGCTTAAAATACGTAAGTCGTTTTGTTCAACAAATTTGAGTAGATAACTCAGCAGTTGTTTGCATCAGAGCGACAATTTTTGAGATAGTTATTAAAACTGTTTAAAGGTTGTCAAACGTTGTTTCTCGTTGTATATCCTTTAATTCTAGAGTTAAATTGATAAATAACGTGTACGAATTTGTTTAACGCATTTGTTTTGGTTACTCGACGTCTCCGTTCTCGTGTAGCCTACATATTGCGTTTTTTTTTAATTTGCTTACCGGGCTAAAGGTTAGCATGCTTAAAATACGTAAGTCGTTTTGTTCAACAAATTTTAGTAGATAACTCATCAGTTGTTTGCATCAGAGCGACAATTTTTGAGATAGTTATTAAAACTGTTTAAAGGTTGTCAAACGTTGTTTCTCGTTTTATATCCTTTAATTCTATAGTTAAATTGATAAATAACGTGTACGAATTTGTTTAACGCATTTGTTTTGGTTACTCGACGTCTCCGTTCTCGTGTAGCCTACATATTGCGTTTTTTTTTTAATTTGCTTACCGGGCTAAAGGTTAGCATGCTTAAAATATGTATGTCGTTTTGTTCAACAAATTTAAGTAGATAACTCATCAGTTGTTTGCATCAGAGCGAAAATTTTTGAGACAGTTATTAAAACTGTTTAAAGGTTGTCAAACGTTGTTTCTCGTTGTATATCCTTTAATTCTAGAGTTAAATTGATAAATAACGTGTACGAATTTGTTTAACGCATTTGTTTTGGTTACTCGACGTCTCCGTTCTCGTGTAGCCTACATATTGCGTTTTTTTTTTTTAATTTGCTTACCGGGCTAAAGGTTAGCATGCTTAAAATACGTAAGTCGTTTTGTTCAACAAATTTGAGTAGATAACTAAGCAGTTGTTTCCATCAGAGCGACAATTTTTGAGATAGTTATTAAAACTGTTTAAAGGTTGTCAAACGTTGTTTCTCGTTGTATATCCTTTAATTCTAGAGTTAAATTGATAAATAACGTGTACGAATTTGTTTAACGCATTTGTTTTGGTTACTCGACGTCTTCGTTCTCGTGTAGCCTACATATTGCGTTTTTATTTAATTTGCTTACCGGGCTAAAGGTTAGCATGCTTAAAATACGTAAGTCGTTTTGTTCAACAAATTTGAGTAGATAACTCAGCAGTTGTTTGCATCAGAGCGACAATATTTGAGATAGTTATTAAAACTGTTTAAAGGTTGTCAAACGTTGCTTATCGTTGTATATCCTTTATTTCTAGAGTTAAATTGATAAATAACGTGTACGAATTTGTTTATAGCATTTGTTTTGGTTACTCGACGTTTTCCGTTCTCGTGTAGCCTACATATTGCGTTTTTTTTTTAAATTTGCTTACCGGGCTAAAGGTTAGCATGCTTAAAATATGTAAGTCGTTTTGTTCAACAAATTTGAGTAGATAACTCAGCAGTTGTTTCCATCAGAGCGACAATTTTTGAGATAGTTATTAAAACTGTTTAAAGGTTGTCAAACGTTGTTTCTCGTTGTATATCCTTTAATTCTAGAGTTAAATTGATAAATAACGTGTACGAATTTGTTTAACGCATTTGTTTTGGTTACTCGACGTCTCCGTTCTCGTGTAGCCTACATATTGCGTTTTTTTTTTTAATTTGCTTACCGGGCTAAAGGTTAGCATGCTTAAAATACGTAAGTCGTTTTGTTCAACAAATTTTAGTAGATAACTCATCAGTTGTTTGCATCAGAGCGACAATTTTTGAGATAGTTATTAAAACTGTTTAAAGGTTGTCAAACGTTGTTTCTCGTTTTATATCCTTTAATTCTATAGTTAAATTGATAAATAACGTGTACGAATTTGTTTAACGCATTTGTTTTGGTTACTCGACGTCTCCGTTCTCGTGTAGCCTACATATTGCGTTTTTTTTTTAATTTGCTTACCGGGCTAAAGGTTAGCATGCTTAAAATATGTATGTCGTTTTGTTCAACAAATTTAAGTAGATAACTCATCAGTTGTTTGCATCAGAGCGAAAAATTTTGAGACAGTTATTAAAACTGTTTAAAGGTTGTCAAACGTTGTTTCTCGTTGTATATCCTTTAATTCTAGAGTTAAATTGATAAATAACGTGTACGAATTTGTTTAACGCATTTGTTTTGGTTACTCGACGTCTCCGTTCTCGTGTAGCCTACATATTGCGTTTTTTTTTTAATTTGCTTACCGGGCTAAAGGCTAGCATGCTTCAAATACGTAAGTCGTTTTGTTCAACAAATTTGAGTAGATAACTAAGCAGTTGTTTCCATCAGAGCGACAATTTTTGAGATAGTTATTAAAACTGTTTAAAGGTTGTCAAACGTTGTTTCTCGTTGTATATCCTTTAATTCTAGAGTTAAATTGATAAATAACGTGTACGAATTTGTTTAACGCATTTGTTTTGGTTACTCGACGTCTCCGTTCTCGTGTAGCCTACATATTGCGTTTTTTTTTTTTAATTTGCTTACCGGGCTAAAGGTTAGCATGCTTAAAATACGTAAGTCGTTTTGTTCAACAAATTTAAGTAGATAACTCATCAGTTGTTTGCATCAGAGCGACAATTTTTGAGATAGTTATTAAAACTGTTTAAAGGTTGTCAAACGTTGTTTCTCGTTGTATATCCTTTAATTCTAGAGTTAAATTGATAAATAACGTGTACGAATTTGTTTAGCGCATTTGTTTTGGTTACTCGACGTCTCCGTTCTCGTGTAGCCTACATATTGCGTTTTTTTTTTTAATTTGCTTACCGGGCTAAAGGTTAGCATGCTTAAAATACGTAAGTCGTTTTGTTCAACAAATTTGAGTAGATAACTCAGCAGTTGTTTGCATCAGAGCGACAATATTTGAGATAGTTATTAAAACTGTTTAAAGGTTGTCAAACGTTGCTTATCGTTGTATATCCTTTATTTCTAGAGTTAAATTGATAAATAACGTGTACGAATTTGTTTATAGCATTTGTTTTGGTTACTCGACGTTTTCCGTTCTCGTGTAGCCTACATATTGCGTTTTTTTTTTAAATTTGCTTACCGGGCTAAAGGTTAGCATGCTTAAAATATGTAAGTCGTTTTGTTCAACAAATTTGAGTAGATAACTCAGCAGTTGTTTCCATCAGAGCGACAATTTTTGAGATAGTTATTAAAACTGTTTAAAGGTTGTCAAACGTTGTTTCTCGTTGTATATCCTTTAATTCTAGAGTTAAATTGATAAATAACGTGTACGAATTTGTTTAACGCATTTGTTTTGGTTACTCGACGTCTCCGTTCTCGTGTAGCCTACATATTGCGTTTTTTTTTTTAATTTGCTTACCGGGCTAAAGGTTAGCATGCTTAAAATACGTAAGTCGTTTTGTTCAACAAATTTTAGTAGATAACTCATCAGTTGTTTGCATCAGAGCGACAATTTTTGAGATAGTTATTAAAACTGTTTAAAGGTTGTCAAACGTTGTTTCTCGTTTTATATCCTTTAATTCTATAGTTAAATTGATAAATAACGTGTACGAATTTGTTTAACGCATTTGTTTTGGTTACTCGACGTCTCCGTTCTCGTGTAGCCTACATATTGCGTTTTTTTTTTAATTTGCTTACCGGGCTAAAGGTTAGCATGCTTAAAATATGTATGTCGTTTTGTTCAACAAATTTAAGTAGATAACTCATCAGTTGTTTGCATCAGAGCGAAAAATTTTGAGACAGTTATTAAAACTGTTTAAAGGTTGTCAAACGTTGTTTCTCGTTGTATATCCTTTAATTCTAGAGTTAAATTGATAAATAACGTGTACGAATTTGTTTAACGCATTTGTTTTGGTTACTCGACGTCTCCGTTCTCGTGTAGCCTACATATTGCGTTTTTTTTTTAATTTGCTTACCGGGCTAAAGGCTAGCATGCTTCAAATACGTAAGTCGTTTTGTTCAACAAATTTGAGTAGATAACTAAGCAGTTGTTTCCATCAGAGCGACAATTTTTGAGATAGTTATTAAAACTGTTTAAAGGTTGTCAAACGTTGTTTCTCGTTGTATATCCTTTAATTCTAGAGTTAAATTGATAAATAACGTGTACGAATTTGTTTAACGCATTTGTTTTGGTTACTCGACGTCTCCGTTCTCGTGTAGCCTACATATTGCGTTTTTTTTTAATTTGCTTACCGGGCTAAAGGTTAGCATGCTTAAAATACGTAAGTCGTTTTGTTCAACAAATTTAAGTAGATAACTCATCAGTTGTTTGCATCAGAGCGACAATTTTTGAGATAGTTATTAAAACTGTTTAAAGGTTGTCAAACGTTGTTTCTCGTTGTATATCCTTTAATTCTAGAGTTAAATTGATAAATAACGTGTACGAATTTGTTTAACGCATTTGTTTTGGTTACTCGACGTCTCCGTTCTCGTGTAGCCTACATATTGCGTTTTTTTTTTATTTGCTTACCGGGCTAAAGGTTAGCATGCTTAAAATACGTAAGTCGTTTTGTTCAACAAATTTTAGTAGATAACTCAGCAGTTGTTTGCATCAGAGCGACAATTTTTGAGGTAGTTATTAAAGCTGTTTAAAGGTTGTCAAACGTTGTTTCTCGTTGTATATCCTTTAATTCTAGAGTTAAATTGATAAATAACGTGTACGAATTTGTTTAACGCATTTGTTTTGGTTACTCGACGTCTCCGTTCTCGTGTAGCCTACATATTGCTTTTTTTTTTTAATTTGCTTACCGGGCTAAAGGTTAGCATGCTTAAAATACGTAAGTCGTTTTGTTCTACAAATTTAAGTAGATAACTCATCAGTTGTTTGCATCAGAGCGACAATTTTTGAGATAGTTATTAAAACTCTTTAAAGGTTGTCAAACGTTGTTTCTCGTTGTATATCCTTTAATTCTAGAGATAAATTGATAAATAACGTGTACGAATTTGTTTAACGCAATTGTTTTGGTTACTCGACGTCTCCGTTCTCGTGTAGCCTACATATTGCGTTTTTTTTTTATTTGCTTACCGGGCTAAAGGTTAGCATGCTTAAAATACGTAAGTCGTTTTGTTCAACAAATTTGAGTAGATAACTCAGCAGTTGTTTGCATCAGAGCGACAATTTTTGAGATAGTTATTAAAACTGTTTAAAGGTTGTCAAACGTTGTTTCTCGTTGTATATCCTTTAATTCTAGAGTTAAATTGATAAATAACGTGTACGAATTTGTTTAACGCATTTGTTTTGGTTACTCGACGTCTCCGTTCTCGTGTAGCCTACATATTGCGTTTTTTTTTTTAATTTGCTTACCGGGCTAAAGGTTAGCATGCTTAAAATACGTAATTCGTTTTGTTCAACAAATTTAAGTAGATAACTCATCAGTTGTTTGCATCAGAGCGACAATTTTTGAGATAGTTATTAAAACTGTTTAAAGGTTGTCAAACGTTGTTTCTCGTTGTATATCCTTTAATTCTAGAGTTAAATTGATAAATAACGTGTACGAATTTGTTTAACGCATTTGTTTTGGTTACTCGACGTCTCCGTTCTAGTGTAGCCTACATATTGCGTTTTTTTTTTAATTTGCTTACCGGGCTAAAGGTTAGCATGCTTAAAATACGTAAGTCGTTTTGTTCAACAAATTTAAGTAGATAACTCATCAGTTGTTTGCATCAGAGCGACAATTTTTGAGATAGTTATTAAAACTGTTTAAAGGTTGTCAAACGTTGTTTCTCGTTGTATATCCTTTAATTCTAGAGTTAAATTGATAAATAACGTGTACGAATTTGTTTAACGCATTCGTTTTGGTTACTCGACGTCTCCGTTCTCGTGTAGCCTACATATTGCGTTTTTTTTTTAATTTGCTTACCGGGCTAAAGGTTAGCATGCTTAAAATACGTAAGCCGTTTTGTTCAACAAATTTGAGTAGATAACTCAGCAGTTGTTTCCATCAGAGCGACAATTTTTGAGATAGTTATTAAAACTGTTTAAAGGTTGTCAAACGTTGTTTCTCGTTGTATATCCTTTAATTCTAGAGTTAAATTGATAAATAACGTGTACGAATTTGTTTAACGCATTTGTTTTGGTTACTCGACGTCTCCGTTCTCGTGTAGCCTACATATTGCGTTTTTTTTTAATTTGCTTACCGGGCTAAAGGTTAGCATGCTTAAAATACGTAAGTCGTTTTGTTCAACAAATTTGAGTAGATAACTCAGCAGTTGTTTGCATCAGAGCGAAAATTTTTGAGATAGTTTTTAAAACTGTTTAAAGGTTGTCAAACGTTGTTTCTCGTTGTATATCCTTTAATTCTAGAGTTAAATTGATAAATAACGTGTACGAATTTGTTTATCGCATTTGTTTTGGTTACTCGACGTCTCCGTTCTCGTGTAGCCTACATATTGCGTTTTTTTTTTAATTTGCTTACCGGGCTAAAGGTTAGCATGCTTAAAATACGTAAGTCGTTTTGTTCAACAAATTTGAGTAGATAACTCAGCAGTTGTTTGCATCAGAGCGACAATATTTGAGATAGTTATTAAAACTGTTTAAAGGTTGTCAAACGTTGCTTATCGTTGTATATCCTTTATTTCTAGAGTTAAATTGATAAATAACGTGTACGAATTTGTTTATAGCATTTGTTTTGGTTACTCGACGTTTTCCGTTCTCGTGTAGCCTACATATTGCGTTTTTTTTTTAAATTTGCTTACCGGGCTAAAGGTTAGCATGCTTAAAATATGTAAGTCGTTTTGTTCAACAAATTTGAGTAGATAACTCAGCAGTTGTTTCCATCAGAGCGACAATTTTTGAGATAGTTATTAAAACTGTTTAAAGGTTGTCAAACGTTGTTTCTCGTTGTATATCCTTTAATTCTAGAGTTAAATTGATAAATAACGTGTACGAATTTGTTTAACGCATTTGTTTTGGTTACTCGACGTCTCCGTTCTCGTGTAGCCTACATATTGCGTTTTTTTTTTAATTTGCTTACCGGGCTAAAGGTTAGCATGCTTAAAATTCGTAAGTCGTTTTGTTCAACAAATTTGAGGAGATAACTCAGCAGTTGTTTGCATCAGAGCGACAATTTTTGAGATAGTTATTAAAACTGTTTAAAGGTTGTCAAACGTTGTTTCTCGTTGTATATCCTTTAATTCTAGAGTTAAATTGATAAATAACGTGTACGAATTTGTTTAACGCATTTGTTTTGGTTACTCGACGTCTCCGTTCTCGTGTAGCCTACATATTGCGTTTTTTTTTTTTAATTTGCTTACCGGGCTAAAGGTTAGCATGCTTAAAATACGTAAGTCGTTTTGTTCAACAAATTTTAGTAGATAACTCATCAGTTGTTTGCATCAGAGCGACAATTTTTGAGATAGTTATTAAAACTGTTTAAAGGCTGTCAAACGTTGTTTCTCGTTGTATATCCTTTAATTCTAGAGTTAAATTGATAAATAACGTGTACGAATTTGTTTAACGCATTTGTTTTGGTTACTCGACGTCTCCGTTCTCGTGTAGCCTACATATTGCGTTTTTTTTTTTTAATTTGCTTACCGGGCTAAAGGTTAGCATGCTTAAAATACGTAAGTCGTTTTGTTCAACAAATTTGAGTAGATAACTAAGCAGTTGTTTCCATCAGAGCGACAATTTTTGAGATAGTTATTAAAACTGTTTAAAGGTTGTCAAACGTTGTTTCTCGTTGTATATCCTTTAATTCTAGAGTTAAATTGATAAATAACGTGTACGAATTTGTTTAACGCATTTGTTTTGGTTACTCGACGTCTTCGTTCTCGTGTAGCCTACATATTGCGTTTTTATTTAATTTGCTTACCGGGCTAAAGGTTAGCATGCTTAAAATACGTAAGTCGTTTTGTTCAACAAATTTAAGTAGATAACTCATCAGTTGTTTGCATCAGAGCGACAATTTTTGAGATAGTTATTAAAACTGTTTAAAGGTTGCCAAACGTTGTTTCTCGTTGTATATCCTTTAATTCTAGAGTTAAATTGATAAATAACGTGTACGAATTTGTTTAACGCATTTGTTTTGGTTACTCGACGTCTCCGTTCTCGTGTAGCCTACATATTGCGTTTTTTTTTTTAATTTGCTTACCGGGCTAAAGGTTAGCATGCTTAAAATACGTAAGTCGTTTTGTTCAACAAATTTGAGTAGATAACTCAGCAGTTGTTTGCATCAGAGCTACAATATTTGAGATAGTTATTAAAACTGTTTAAAGGTTGTCAAACGTTGCTTATCGTTGTATATCCTTTATTTCTAGAGTTAAATTGATAAATAACGTGTACGAATTTGTTTATAGCATTTGTTTTGGTTACTCGACGTTTTCCGTTCTCGTGTAGCCTACATATTGCGTTTTTTTTTTAATTTGCTTACCGGGCTAAAGGCTAGCATGCTTCAAATACGTAAGTCGTTTTGTTCAACAAATTTGAGTAGATAACTAAGCAGTTGTTTCCATCAGAGCGACAATTTTTGAGATAGTTATTAAAACTGTTTAAAGGTTGTCAAACGTTGTTTCTCGTTGTATATCCTTTAATTCTAGAGTTAAATTGATAAATAACGTGTACGAATTTGTTTAACGCATTTGTTTTGGTTACTCGACGTCTCCGTTCTCGTGTAGCCTACATATTGCGTTTTTTTTTAATTTGCTTACCGGGCTAAAGGTTAGCATGCTTAAAATACGTAAGTCGTTTTGTTCAACAAATTTAAGTAGATAACTCATCAGTTGTTTGCATCAGAGCGACAATTTTTGAGATAGTTATTAAAACTGTTTAAAGGTTGTCAAACGTTGTTTCTCGTTGTATATCCTTTAATTCTAGAGTTAAATTGATAAATAACGTGTACGAATTTGTTTAACGCATTTGTTTTGGTTACTCGACGTCTCCGTTCTCGTGTAGCCTACATATTGCGTTTTTTTTTTATTTGCTTACCGGGCTAAAGGTTAGCATGCTTAAAATACGTAAGTCGTTTTGTTCAACAAATTTTAGTAGATAACTCAGCAGTTGTTTGCATCAGAGCGACAATTTTTGAGGTAGTTATTAAAACTGTTTAAAGGTTGTCAAACGTTGTTTCTCGTTGTATATCCTTTAATTCTAGAGTTAAATTGATAAATAACGTGTACGAATTTGTTTAACGCATTTGTTTTGGTTACTCGACGTCTCCGTTCTCGTGTAGCCTACATATTGCTTTTTTTTTTTAATTTGCTTACCGGGCTAAAGGTTAGCATGCTTAAAATACGTAAGTCGTTTTGTTCTACAAATTTAAGTAGATAACTCATCAGTTGTTTGCATCAGAGCGACAATTTTTGAGATAGTTATTAAAACTCTTTAAAGGTTGTCAAACGTTGTTTCTCGTTGTATATCCTTTAATTCTAGAGATAAATTGATAAATAACGTGTACGAATTTGTTTAACGCAATTGTTTTGGTTACTCGACGTCTCCGTTCTCGTGTAGCCTACATATTGCGTTTCTTTTTTATTTGCTTACCGGGCTAAAGGTTAGCATGCTTAAAATACGTAAGTCGTTTTGTTCAACAAATTTGAGTAGATAACTCAGCAGTTGTTTGCATCAGAGCGACAATTTTTGAGATAGTTATTAAAACTGTTTAAAGGTTGTCAAACGTTGTTTCTCGTTGTATATCCTTTAATTCTAGAGTTAAATTGATAAATAACGTGTACGAATTTGTTTAACGCATTTGTTTTGGTTACTCGACGTCTCCGTTCTCGTGTAGCCTACATATTGCGTTTTTTTTTTAATTTGCTTACCGGGCTAAAGGTTAGCATGCTTAAAATACGTAATTCGTTTTGTTCAACAAATTTAAGTAGATAACTCATCAGTTGTTTGCATCAGAGCGACAATTTTTGAGATAGTTATTAAAACTGTTTAAAGGTTGTCAAACGTTGTTTCTCGTTGTATATCCTTTAATTCTAGAGTTAAATTGATAAATAACGTGTACGAATTTGTTTAACGCATTTGTTTTGGTTACTCGACGTCTCCGTTCTAGTGTAGCCTACATATTGCGTTTTTTTTTTAATTTGCTTACCGGGCTAAAGGTTAGCATGCTTAAAATACGTAAGTCGTTTTGTTCAACAAATTTAAGTAGATAACTCATCAGTTGTTTGCATCAGAGCGACAATTTTTGAGATAGTTATTAAAACTGTTTAAAGGTTGTCAAACGTTGTTTCTCGTTGTATATCCTTTAATTCTAGAGTTAAATTGATAAATAACGTGTACGAATTTGTTTAACGCATTTGTTTTGGTTACTCGACGTCTCCGTTCTCGTGTAGCCTACATATTGCGTTTTTTTTTTTAATTTGCTTACCGGGCTAAAGGTTAGCATGCTTAAAATACGTAAGTCGTTTTGTTCAACAAATTTGAGTAGATAACTCAGCAGTTGTTTGCATCAGAGCTACAATATTTGAGATAGTTATTAAAACTGTTTAAAGGTTGTCAAACGTTGCTTATCGTTGTATATCCTTTAATTCTAGAGTTAAATTGATAAATAACGTGTACGAATTTGTTTAACGCATTTGTTTTGGTTACTCGACGTCTCCGTTCTCGTGTAGCCTACATATTGCGTTTTTTTTTTTTAATTTGCTTACCGGGCTAAAGGTTAGCATGCTTAAAATACGTAAGTCGTTTTGTTCAACAAATTTGAGTAGATAACTAAGCAGTTGTTTCCATCAGAGCGACAATTTTTGAGATAGTTATTAAAACTGTTTAAAGGTTGTCAAACGTTGTTTCTCGTTGTATATCCTTTAATTCTAGAGTTAAATTGATAAATAACGTGTACGAATTTGTTTAACGCATTTGTTTTGGTTACTCGACGTCTTCGTTCTCGTGTAGCCTACATATTGCGTTTTTATTTAATTTGCTTACCGGGCTAAAGGTTAGCATGCTTAAAATACGTAAGTCGTTTTGTTCAACAAATTTAAGTAGATAACTCATCAGTTGTTTGCATCAGAGCGACAATTTTTGAGATAGTTATTAAAACTGTTTAAAGGTTGCCAAACGTTGTTTCTCGTTGTATATCCTTTAATTCTAGAGTTAAATTGATAAATAACGTGTACGAATTTGTTTAACGCATTTGTTTTGGTTACTCGACGTCTCCGTTCTCGTGTAGCCTACATATTGCGTTTTTTTTTTTAATTTGCTTACCGGGCTAAAGGTTAGCATGCTTAAAATACGTAAGTCGTTTTGTTCAACAAATTTGAGTAGATAACTCAGCAGTTGTTTGCATCAGAGCTACAATATTTGAGATAGTTATTAAAACTGTTTAAAGGTTGTCAAACGTTGCTTATCGTTGTATATCCTTTATTTCTAGAGTTAAATTGATAAATAACGTGTACGAATTTGTTTATAGCATTTGTTTTGGTTACTCGACGTTTTCCGTTCTCGTGTAGCCTACATATTGCGTTTTTTTTTTAATTTGCTTACCGGGCTAAAGGCTAGCATGCTTCAAATACGTAAGTCGTTTTGTTCAACAAATTTGAGTAGATAACTAAGCAGTTGTTTCCATCAGAGCGACAATTTTTGAGATAGTTATTAAAACTGTTTAAAGGTTGTCAAACGTTGTTTCTCGTTGTATATCCTTTAATTCTAGAGTTAAATTGATAAATAACGTGTACGAATTTGTTTAACGCATTTGTTTTGGTTACTCGACGTCTCCGTTCTCGTGTAGCCTACATATTGCGTTTTTTTTTAATTTGCTTACCGGGCTAAAGGTTAGCATGCTTAAAATACGTAAGTCGTTTTGTTCAACAAATTTAAGTAGATAACTCATCAGTTGTTTGCATCAGAGCGACAATTTTTGAGATAGTTATTAAAACTGTTTAAAGGTTGTCAAACGTTGTTTCTCGTTGTATATCCTTTAATTCTAGAGTTAAATTGATAAATAACGTGTACGAATTTGTTTAACGCATTTGTTTTGGTTACTCGACGTCTCCGTTCTCGTGTAGCCTACATATTGCGTTTTTTTTTTATTTGCTTACCGGGCTAAAGGTTAGCATGCTTAAAATACGTAAGTCGTTTTGTTCAACAAATTTTAGTAGATAACTCAGCAGTTGTTTGCATCAGAGCGACAATTTTTGAGGTAGTTATTAAAACTGTTTAAAGGTTGTCAAACGTTGTTTCTCGTTGTATATCCTTTAATTCTAGAGTTAAATTGATAAATAACGTGTACGAATTTGTTTAACGCATTTGTTTTGGTTACTCGACGTCTCCGTTCTCGTGTAGCCTACATATTGCTTTTTTTTTTTAATTTGCTTACCGGGCTAAAGGTTAGCATGCTTAAAATACGTAAGTCGTTTTGTTCTACAAATTTAAGTAGATAACTCATCAGTTGTTTGCATCAGAGCGACAATTTTTGAGATAGTTATTAAAACTCTTTAAAGGTTGTCAAACGTTGTTTCTCGTTGTATATCCTTTAATTCTAGAGATAAATTGATAAATAACGTGTACGAATTTGTTTAACGCAATTGTTTTGGTTACTCGACGTCTCCGTTCTCGTGTAGCCTACATATTGCGTTTCTTTTTTATTTGCTTACCGGGCTAAAGGTTAGCATGCTTAAAATACGTAAGTCGTTTTGTTCAACAAATTTGAGTAGATAACTCAGCAGTTGTTTGCATCAGAGCGACAATTTTTGAGATAGTTATTAAAACTGTTTAAAGGTTGTCAAACGTTGTTTCTCGTTGTATATCCTTTAATTCTAGAGTTAAATTGATAAATAACGTGTACGAATTTGTTTAACGCATTTGTTTTGGTTACTCGACGTCTCCGTTCTCGTGTAGCCTACATATTGCGTTTTTTTTTTAATTTGCTTACCGGGCTAAAGGTTAGCATGCTTAAAATACGTAATTCGTTTTGTTCAACAAATTTAAGTAGATAACTCATCAGTTGTTTGCATCAGAGCGACAATTTTTGAGATAGTTATTAAAACTGTTTAAAGGTTGTCAAACGTTGTTTCTCGTTGTATATCCTTTAATTCTAGAGTTAAATTGATAAATAACGTGTACGAATTTGTTTAACGCATTTGTTTTGGTTACTCGACGTCTCCGTTCTCGTGTAGCCTACATATTGCGTTTTTTTTTTTAATTTGCTTACCGGGCTAAAGGTTAGCATGCTTAAAATACGTAAGTCGTTTTGTTCAACAAATTTGAGTAGATAACTCAGCAGTTGTTTGCATCAGAGCTACAATATTTGAGATAGTTATTAAAACTGTTTAAAGGTTGTCAAACGTTGCTTATCGTTGTATATCCTTTATTTCTAGAGTTAAATTGATAAATAACGTGTACGAATTTGTTTATAGCATTTGTTTTGGTTACTCGACGTTTTCCGTTCTCGTGTAGCCTACATATTGCGTTTTTTTTTTTAATTTGCTTACCGGGCTAAAGGCTAGCATGCTTCAAATACGTAAGTCGTTTTGTTCAACAAATTTGAGTAGATAACTAAGCAGTTGTTTCCATCAGAGCGACAATTTTTGAGATAGTTATTAAAACTGTTTAAAGGTTGTCAAACGTTGTTTCTCGTTGTATATCCTTTAATTCTAGAGTTAAATTGATAAATAACGTGTACGAATTTGTTTAACGCATTTGTTTTGGTTACTCGACGTCTCCGTTCTCGTGTAGCCTACATATTGCGTTTTTTTTTTATTTGCTTACCGGGCTAAAGGTTAGCATGCTTAAAATACGTAAGTCGTTTTGTTCAACAAATTTTAGTAGATAACTCATCAGTTGTTTGCATCAGAGCGACAATTTTTGAGATAGTTATTAAAACTCTTTAAAGGTTGTCAAACGTTGTTTCTCGTTGTATATCCTTTAATTCTAGAGATAAATTGATAAATAACGTGTACGAATTTGTTTAACGCAATTGTTTTGGTTACTCGACGTCTCCGTTCTCGTGTAGCCTACATATTGCTTTTTTTTTTTAATTTGCTTACCGGGCTAAAGGTTAGCATGCTTAAAATACGTAAGTCGTTTTGTTCTACAAATTTAAGTAGATAACTCATCAGTTGTTTGCATCAGAGCGACAATTTTTGAGATAGTTATTAAAACTCTTTAAAGGTTGTCAAACGTTGTTTCTCGTTGTATATCCTTTAATTCTAGAGATAAATTGATAAATAACGTGTACGAATTTGTTTAACGCAATTGTTTTGGTTACTCGACGTCTCCGTTCTCGTGTAGCCTACATATTGCGTTTCTTTTTTATTTGCTTACCGGGCTAAAGGTTAGCATGCTTAAAATACGTAAGTCGTTTTGTTCAACAAATTTGAGTAGATAACTCAGCAGTTGTTTGCATCAGAGCGACAATTTTTGAGATAGTTATTAAAACTGTTTAAAGGTTGTCAAACGTTGTTTCTCGTTGTATATCCTTTAATTCTAGAGTTAAATTGATAAATAACGTGTACGAATTTGTTTAACGCATTTGTTTTGGTTACTCGACGTCTCCGTTCTCGTGTAGCCTACATATTGCGTTTTTTTTTTAATTTGCTTACCGGGCTAAAGGTTAGCATGCTTAAAATACGTAATTCGTTTTGTTCAACAAATTTAAGTAGATAACTCATCAGTTGTTTGCATCAGAGCGACAATTTTTGAGATAGTTATTAAAACTGTTTAAAGGTTGTCAAACGTTGTTTCTCGTTGTATATCCTTTAATTCTAGAGTTAAATTGATAAATAACGTGTACGAATTTGTTTAACGCATTTGTTTTGGTTACTCGACGTCTCCGTTCTCGTGTAGCCTACATATTGCGTTTTTTTTTTTTAATTTGCTTACCGGGCTAAAGGTTAGCATGCTTAAAATACGTAAGTCGTTTTGTTCAACAAATTTGAGTAGATAACTCAGCAGTTGTTTGCATCAGAGCTACAATATTTGAGATAGTTATTAAAACTGTTTAAAGGTTGTCAAACGTTGCTTATCGTTGTATATCCTTTATTTCTAGAGTTAAATTGATAAATAACGTGTACGAATTTGTTTATAGCATTTGTTTTGGTTACTCGACGTTTTCCGTTCTCGTGTAGCCTACATATTGCGTTTTTTTTTTAATTTGCTTACCGGGCTAAAGGCTAGCATGCTTCAAATACGTAAGTCGTTTTGTTCAACAAATTTGAGTAGATAACTAAGCAGTTGTTTCCATCAGAGCGACAATTTTTGAGATAGTTATTAAAACTGTTTAAAAGTTGTCAAACGTTGTTTCTCGTTGTATATCCTTTAATTCTAGAGTTAAATTGATAAATAACGTGTACGAATTTGTTTAACGCATTTGTTTTGGTTACTCGACGTCTCCGTTCTCGTGTAGCCTACATATTGCGTTTTTTTTTAATTTGCTTACCGGGCTAAAGGTTAGCATGCTTAAAATACGTAAGTCGTTTTGTTCAACAAATTTAAGTAGATAACTCATCAGTTGTTTGCATCAGAGCGACAATTTTTGAGATAGTTATTAAAACTGTTTAAAGGTTGTCAAACGTTGTTTCTCGTTGTATATCCTTTAATTCTAGAGTTAAATTGATAAATAACGTGTACGAATTTGTTTAACGCATTTGTTTTGGTTACTCGACGTCTCCGTTCTCGTGTAGCCTACATATTGCGTTTTTTTTTTATTTGCTTACCGGGCTAAAGGTTAGCATGCTTAAAATACGTAAGTCGTTTTGTTCAACAAATTTTAGTAGATAACTCAGCAGTTGTTTGCATCAGAGCGACAATTTTTGAGGTAGTTATTAAAACTGTTTAAAGGTTGTCAAACGTTGTTTCTCGTTGTATATCCTTTAATTCTAGAGTTAAATTGATAAATAACGTGTACGAATTTGTTTAACGCATTTGTTTTGGTTACTCGACGTCTCCGTTCTCGTGTAGCCTACATATTGCTTTTTTTTTTTAATTTGCTTACCGGGCTAAAGGTTAGCATGCTTAAAATACGTAAGTCGTTTTGTTCTACAAATTTAAGTAGATAACTCATCAGTTGTTTGCATCAGAGCGACAATTTTTGAGATAGTTATTAAAACTCTTTAAAGGTTGTCAAACGTTGTTTCTCGTTGTATATCCTTTAATTCTAGAGATAAATTGATAAATAACGTGTACGAATTTGTTTAACGCAATTGTTTTGGTTACTCGACGTCTCCGTTCTCGTGTAGCCTACATATTGCGTTTCTTTTTTATTTGCTTACCGGGCTAAAGGTTAGCATGCTTAAAATACGTAAGTCGTTTTGTTCAACAAATTTGAGTAGATAACTCAGCAGTTGTTTGCATCAGAGCGACAATTTTTGAGATAGTTATTAAAACTGTTTAAAGGTTGTCAAACGTTGTTTCTCGTTGTATATCCTTTAATTCTAGAGTTAAATTGATAAATAACGTGTACGAATTTGTTTAACGCATTTGTTTTGGTTACTCGACGTCTCCGTTCTCGTGTAGCCTACATATTGCGTTTTTTTTTTAATTTGCTTACCGGGCTAAAGGTTAGCATGCTTAAAATACGTAATTCGTTTTGTTCAACAAATTTAAGTAGATAACTCATCAGTTGTTTGCATCAGAGCGACAATTTTTGAGATAGTTATTAAAACTGTTTAAAGGTTGTCAAACGTTGTTTCTCGTTGTATATCCTTTAATTCTAGAGTTAAATTGATAAATAACGTGTACGAATTTGTTTAACGCATTTGTTTTGGTTACTCGACGTCTCCGTTCTAGTGTAGCCTACATATTGCGTTTTTTTTTTAATTTGCTTACCGGGCTAAAGGTTAGCATGCTTAAAATACGTAAGTCGTTTTGTTCAACAAATTTAAGTAGATAACTCATCAGTTGTTTGCATCAGAGCGACAATTTTTGAGATAGTTATTAAAACTGTTTAAAGGTTGTCAAACGTTGTTTCTCGTTGTATATCCTTTAATTCTAGAGTTAAATTGATAAATAACGTGTACGAATTTGTTTAACGCATTTGTTTTGGTTACTCGACGTCTCCGTTCTCGTGTAGCCTACATATTGCGTTTTTTTTTTAATTTGCTTACCGGGCTAAAGGTTAGCATGCTTAAAATACGTAAGTCGTTTTGTTCAACAAATTTGAGTAGATAACTCAGCAGTTGTTTCCATCAGAGCGACAATTTTTGAGATAGTTATTAAAACTGTTTAAAGGTTGTCAAACGTTGTTTCTCGTTGTATATCCTTTAATTCTAGAGTTAAATTGATAAATAACGTGTACGAATTTGTTTAACGCATTTGTTTTGGTTACTCGACGTCTCCGTTCTCGTGTAGCCTACATATTGCGTTTTTTTTTAATTTGCTTACCGGGCTAAAGGTTAGCATGCTTAAAATACGTAAGTCGTTTTGTTCAACAAATTTGAGTAGATAACTCAGCAGTTGTTTGCATCAGAGCGAAAATTTTTGAGATAGTTTTTAAAACTGTTTAAAGGTTGTCAAACGTTGTTTCTCGTTGTATATCCTTTAATTCTAGAGTTAAATTGATAAATAACGTGTACGAATTTGTTTATCGCATTTGTTTTGGTTACTCGACGTCTCCGTTCTCGTGTAGCCTACATATTGCGTTTTTTTTTTAATTTGCTTACCGGGCTAAAGGTTAGCATGCTTAAAATACGTAAGTCGTTTTGTTCAACAAATTTGAGTAGATAACTCAGCAGTTGTTTGCATCAGAGCGACAATATTTGAGATAGTTATTAAAACTGTTTAAAGGTTGTCAAACGTTGCTTATCGTTGTATATCCTTTATTTCTAGAGTTAAATTGATAAATAACGTGTACGAATTTGTTTATAGCATTTGTTTTGGTTACTCGACGTTTTCCGTTCTCGTGTAGCCTACATATTGCGTTTTTTTTTTAAATTTGCTTACCGGGCTAAAGGTTAGCATGCTTAAAATATGTAAGTCGTTTTGTTCAACAAATTTGAGTAGATAACTCAGCAGTTGTTTCCATCAGAGCGACAATTTTTGAGATAGTTATTAAAACTGTTTAAAGGTTGTCAAACGTTGTTTCTCGTTGTATATCCTTTAATTCTAGAGTTAAATTGATAAATAACGTGTACGAATTTGTTTAACGCATTTGTTTTGGTTACTCGACGTCTCCGTTCTCGTGTAGCCTACATATTGCGTTTTTTTTTTAATTTGCTTACCGGGCTAAAGGTTAGCATGCTTAAAATTCGTAAGTCGTTTTGTTCAACAAATTTGAGTAGATAACTCAGCAGTTGTTTGCATCAGAGCGACAATTTTTGAGATAGTTATTAAAACTGTTTAAAGGTTGTCAAACGTTGTTTCTCGTTGTATATCCTTTAATTCTAGAGTTAAATTGATAAATAACGTGTACGAATTTGTTTAACGCATTTGTTTTGGTTACTCGACGTCTCCGTTCTCGTGTAGCCTACATATTGCGTTTTTTTTTTTAATTTGCTTACCGCGGCTAAAGGTTAGCATGCTTAAAATACGTAAGTCGTTTTGTTCAACAAATTTTAGTAGATAACTCATCAGTTGTTTGCATCAGAGCGACAATTTTTGAGATAGTTATTAAAACTGTTTAAAGGTTGTCAAACGTTGTTTCTCGTTTTATATCCTTTAATTCTATAGTTAAATTGATAAATAACGTGTACGAATTTGTTTAACGCATTTGTTTTGGTTACTCGACGTCTCCGTTCTCGTGTAGCCTACATATTGCGTTTTTTTTTTAATTTGCTTACCGGGCTAAAGGTTAGCATGCTTAAAATATGTATGTCGTTTTGTTCAACAAATTTAAGTAGATAACTCATCAGTTGTTTGCATCAGAGCGAAAAATTTTGAGACAGTTATTAAAACTGTTTAAAGGTTGTCAAACGTTGTTTCTCGTTGTATATCCTTTAATTCTAGAGTTAAATTGATAAATAACGTGTACGAATTTGTTTAACGCATTTGTTTTGGTTACTCGACGTCTCCGTTCTCGTGTAGCCTACATATTGCGTTTTTTTTTTTAATTTGCTTACCGGGCTAAAGGCTAGCATGCTTCAAATACGTAAGTCGTTTTGTTCAACAAATTTGAGTAGATAACTAAGCAGTTGTTTCCATCAGAGCGACAATTTTTGAGATAGTTATTAAAACTGTTTAAAGGTTGTCAAACGTTGTTTCTCGTTGTATATCCTTTAATTCTAGAGTTAAATTGATAAATAACGTGTACGAATTTGTTTAACGCATTTGTTTTGGTTACTCGACGTCTCCGTTCTCGTGTAGCCTACATATTGCGTTTTTTTTTAATTTGCTTACCGGGCTAAAGGTTAGCATGCTTAAAATACGTAAGTCGTTTTGTTCAACAAATTTGAGTAGATAACTCAGCAGTTGTTTGCATCAGAGCGACAATTTTTGAGATAGTTATTAAAACTGTTTAAAGGTTGTCAAACGTTGTTTCTCGTTGTATATCCTTTAATTCTAGAGTTAAATTGATAAATAACGTGTACGAATTTGTTTAACGCATTTGTTTTGGTTACTCGACGTCTCCGTTTTCGTGTAGCCTACATATTGCGTTTTTTTTTTAATTTGCTTACCGGGCTAAAGGTTAGCATGCTTAAAATACGTAATTCGTTTTGTTCAACAAATTTAAGTAGATAACTCATCAGTTGTTTGCATCAGAGCGACAATTTTTGAGATAGTTATTAAAACTGTTTAAAGGTTGTCAAACGTTGTTTCTCGTTGTATATCCTTTAATTCTAGAGTTAAATTGATAAATAACGTGTACGAATTTGTTTAACGCATTTGTTTTGGTTACTCGACGTCTCCGTTCTAGTGTAGCCTACATATTGCGTTTTTTTTTTAATTTGCTTACCGGGCTAAAGGTTAGCATGCTTAAAATACGTAAGTCGTTTTGTTCAACAAATTTAAGTAGATAACTCATCAGTTGTTTGCATCAGAGCGACAATTTTTGAGATAGTTATTAAAACTGTTTAAAGGTTGTCAAACGTTGTTTCTCGTTGTATATCCTTTAATTCTAGAGTTAAATTGATAAATAACGTGTACGAATTTGTTTAACGCATTTGTTTTGGTTACTCGACGTCTCCGTTCTCGTGTAGCCTACATATTGCGTTTTTTTTTTAATTTGCTTACCGGGCTAAAGGTTAGCATGCTTAAAATACGTAAGTCGTTTTGTTCAACAAATTTGAGTAGATAACTCAGCAGTTGTTTCCATCAGAGCGACAATTTTTGAGATAGTTATTAAAACTGTTTAAAGGTTGTCAAACGTTGTTTCTCGTTGTATATCCTTTAATTCTAGAGTTAAATTGATAAATAACGTGTACGAATTTGTTTAACGCATTTGTTTTGGTTACTCGACGTCTCCGTTCTCGTGTAGCCTACATATTGCGTTTTTTTTTAATTTGCTTACCGGGCTAAAGGTTAGCATGCTTAAAATACGTAAGTCGTTTTGTTCAACAAATTTGAGTAGATAACTCAGCAGTTGTTTGCATCAGAGCAAAAATTTTTGAGATAGTTTTTAAAACTGTTTAAAGGTTGTCAAACGTTGTTTCTCGTTGTATATCCTTTAATTCTAGAGTTAAATTGATAAATAACGTGTACGAATTTGTTTATCGCATTTGTTTTGGTTACTCGACGTCTCCGTTCTCGTGTAGCCTACATATTGCGTTTTTTTTTTAATTTGCTTACCGGGCTAAAGGTTAGCATGCTTAAAATACGTAAGTCGTTTTGTTCAACAAATTTGAGTAGATAACTCAGCAGTTGTTTGCATCAGAGCGACAATATTTGAGATAGTTATTAAAACTGTTTAAAGGTTGTCAAACGTTGCTTATCGTTGTATATCCTTTATTTCTAGAGTTAAATTGATAAATAACGTGTACGAATTTGTTTATAGCATTTGTTTTGGTTACTCGACGTTTTCCGTTCTCGTGTAGCCTACATATTGCGTTTTTTTTTTAAATTTGCTTACCGGGCTAAAGGTTAGCATGCTTAAAATATGTAAGTCGTTTTGTTCAACAAATTTGAGTAGATAACTCAGCAGTTGTTTCCATCAGAGCGACAATTTTTGAGATAGTTATTAAAACTGTTTAAAGGTTGTCAAACGTTGTTTCTCGTTGTATATCCTTTAATTCTAGAGTTAAATTGATAAATAACGTGTACGAATTTGTTTAACGCATTTGTTTTGGTTACTCGACGTCTCCGTTCTCGTGTAGCCTACATATTGCGTTTTTTTTTTAATTTGCTTACCGGGCTAAAGGTTAGCATGCTTAAAATTCGTAAGTCGTTTTGTTCAACAAATTTGAGTAGATAACTCAGCAGTTGTTTGCATCAGAGCGACAATTTTTGAGATAGTTATTAAAACTGTTTAAAGGTTGTCAAACGTTGTTTCTCGTTGTATATCCTTTAATTCTAGAGTTAAATTGATAAATAACGTGTACGAATTTGTTTAACGCATTTGTTTTGGTTACTCGACGTCTCCGTTCTCGTGTAGCCTACATATTGCGTTTTTTTTTTTAATTTGCTTACCGGGCTAAAGGTTAGCATGCTTAAAATACGTAAGTCGTTTTGTTCAACAAATTTTAGTAGATAACTCATCAGTTGTTTGCATCAGAGCGACAATTTTTGAGATAGTTATTAAAACTGTTTAAAGGTTGTCAAACGTTGTTTCTCGTTTTATATCCTTTAATTCTATAGTTAAATTGATAAATAACGTGTACGAATTTGTTTAACGCATTTGTTTTGGTTACTCGACGTCTCCGTTCTCGTGTAGCCTACATATTGCGTTTTTTTTTTAATTTGCTTACCGGGCTAAAGGTTAGCATGCTTAAAATATGTATGTCGTTTTGTTCAACAAATTTAAGTAGATAACTCATCAGTTGTTTGCATCAGAGCGAAAAATTTTGAGACAGTTATTAAAACTGTTTAAAGGTTGTCAAACGTTGTTTCTCGTTGTATATCCTTTAATTCTAGAGTTAAATTGATAAATAACGTGTACGAATTTGTTTAACGCATTTGTTTTGGTTACTCGACGTCTCCGTTCTCGTGTAGCCTACATATTGCGTTTTTTTTTTAATTTGCTTACCGGGCTAAAGGCTAGCATGCTTCAAATACGTAAGTCGTTTTGTTCAACAAATTTGAGTAGATAACTAAGCAGTTGTTTCCATCAGAGCGACAATTTTTGAGATAGTTATTAAAACTGTTTAAAGGTTGTCAAACGTTGTTTCTCGTTGTATATCCTTTAATTCTAGAGTTAAATTGATAAATAACGTGTACGAATTTGTTTAACGCATTTGTTTTGGTTACTCGACGTCTCCGTTCTCGTGTAGCCTACATATTGCGTTTTTTTTTAATTTGCTTACCGGGCTAAAGGTTAGCATGCTTAAAATACGTAAGTCGTTTTGTTCAACAAATTTAAGTAGATAACTCATCAGTTGTTTGCATCAGAGCGACAATTTTTGAGATAGTTATTAAAACTGTTTAAAGGTTGTCAAACGTTGTTTCTCGTTGTATATCCTTTAATTCTAGAGTTAAATTGATAAATAACGTGTACGAATTTGTTTAACGCATTTGTTTTGGTTACTCGACGTCTCCGTTCTCGTGTAGCCTACATATTGCGTTTTTTTTTTATTTGCTTACCGGGCTAAAGGTTAGCATGCTTAAAATACGTAAGTCGTTTTGTTCAACAAATTTTAGTAGATAACTCAGCAGTTGTTTGCATCAGAGCGACAATTTTTGAGGTAGTTATTAAAACTGTTTAAAGGTTGTCAAACGTTGTTTCTCGTTGTATATCCTTTAATTCTAGAGTTAAATTGATAAATAACGTGTACGAATTTGTTTAACGCATTTGTTTTGGTTACTCGACGTCTCCGTTCTCGTGTAGCCTACATATTGCTTTTTTTTTTTAATTTGCTTACCGGGCTAAAGGTTAGCATGCTTAAAATACGTAAGTCGTTTTGTTCTACAAATTTAAGTAGATAACTCATCAGTTGTTTGCATCAGAGCGACAATTTTTGAGATAGTTATTAAAACTCTTTAAAGGTTGTCAAACGTTGTTTCTCGTTGTATATCCTTTAATTCTAGAGATAAATTGATAAATAACGTGTACGAATTTGTTTAACGCAATTGTTTTGGTTACTCGACGTCTCCGTTCTCGTGTAGCCTACATATTGCGTTTTTTTTTTTATTTGCTTACCGGGCTAAAGGTTAGCATGCTTAAAATACGTAAGTCGTTTTGATCAACAAATTTGAGTAGATAACTCAGCAGTTGTTTGCATCAGAGCGACAATTTTTGAGATAGTTATTAAAACTGTTTAAAGGTTGTCAAACGTTGTTTCTCGTTGTATATCCTTTAATTCTAGAGTTAAATTGATAAATAACGTGTACGAATTTGTTTAACGCATTTGTTTTGGTTACTCGAAGTCTCCGTTCTCGTGTAGCCTACATATTGCGTTTTTTTTTTTTTAATTTGCTTACCGGGCTAAAGGTTAGCATGCTTAAAATACGTAAGTCGTTTTGTTCAACAAATTTAAGTAGATAATTCATCAGTTGTTTGCATCAGAGCGACAATTTTTGAGATAGTTATTAAAACTGTTTAAAGGTTGTCAAACGTTGTTTCTCGTTGTATATCCTTTAATTCTAGAGTTAAATTGATAAATAACGTGTACGAATTTGTTTAACGCATTTGTTTTGGTTACTCGACGTCTCCGTTCTCGTGTAGCCTACATATTGCGTTTTTTTTTTTATTTGCTTACCGGGCTAAAGGTTAGCATGCTTAAAATACGTAAGTCGTTTTGTTCAACAAATTTGAGTAGATAACTCAGCAGTTGTTTGCATCAGAGCGACAATTTTTGAGATAGTTATTAAAACTGTTTAAAGGTTGTCAAACGTTGTTTCTCGTTGTATATCCTTTAATTCTAGAGTTAAATTGATAAATAACGTGTACGAATTTGTTTAACGCATTTGTTTTGGTTACTCGACGTCTCCGTTCTCGTGTAGCCTACATATTGCGTTTTTTTTTTAATTTGCTTACCGGGCTAAAGGTTAGCATGCTTAAAATACGTAAGTCGTTTTGTTCAACAAATTTGAGTAGATAACTCAGCAGTTGTTTCCATCAGAGCGACAATTTTTGAGATAGTTATTAAAACTATTTAAAGGTTGTCAAACGATGTTTCTCGTTGTATATCCTTTAACGCATTTGTTTTAGTTACTCGACGTCTCCGTTCTCGTGTAGCCTACATATTGCGTTTTTTTTTTAATTTGCTTACCGGGCTAAAGGTTAGCATGCTTAAAATACGTAGGTCGTTTTGTTCAACAAATTTGAGTAGATAACTCAGCAGTTGTTTGCATCAGAGCGACAATTTTTGAGATAGTTATTAAAACTGTTTAAAGGTTGTCAAACGTTGTTTCTCGTTGTATATCCTTTAATTCTAGAGTTAAATTGATAAATAACGTGTACGAATTTGTTTAACGCATTTGTTTTGGTTACTCGACGTCTCCGTTCTCGTGTAGCCTACATATTGCGTTTTTTTTTTTAATTTGCTTACCGGGCTAAAGGTTAGCATGCTTAAAATACGTAATTCGTTTTGTTCAACAAATTTAAGTAGATAACTCATCAGTTGTTTGCATCAGAGCGACAATTTTTGAGATAGTTATTAAAACTGTTTAAAGGTTGTCAAACGTTGTTTCTCGTTGTATATCCTTTAATTCTAGAGTTAAATTGATAAATAACGTGTACGAATTTGTTTAACGCATTTGTTTTGGTTACTCGACGTCTCCGTTCTAGTGTAGCCTACATATTGCGTTTTTTTTTTAATTTGCTTACCGGGCTAAAGGTTAGCATGCTTAAAATACGTAAGTCGTTTTGTTCAACAAATTTAAGTAGATAACTCATCAGTTGTTTGCATCAGAGCGACAATTTTTGAGATAGTTATTAAAACTGTTTAAAGGTTGTCAAACGTTGTTTCTCGTTGTATATCCTTTAATTCTAGAGTTAAATTGATAAATAACGTGTACGAATTTGTTTAACGCATTTGTTTTGGTTACTCGACGTCTCCGTTCTCGTGTAGCCTACATATTGCGTTTTTTTTTAATTTGCTTACCGGGCTAAAGGTTAGCATGCTTAAAATACGTAAGTCGTTTTGTTCAACAAATTTGAGTAGATAACTCAGCAGTTGTTTCCATCAGAGCGACAATTTTTGAGATAGTTATTAAAACTGTTTAAAGGTTGTCAAACGTTGTTTCTCGTTGTATATCCTTTAATTCTAGAGTTAAATTGATAAATAACGTGTACGAATTTGTTTAACGCATTTGTTTTGGTTACTCGACGTCTCCGTTCTCGTGTAGCCTACATATTGCGTTTTTTTTTAATTTGCTTACCGGGCTAAAGGTTAGCATGCTTAAAATACGTAAGTCGTTTTGTTCAACAAATTTGAGTAGATAACTCAGCAGTTGTTTCCATCAGAGCGACAATTTTTGAGATAGTTATTAAAACTGTTTAAAGGTTGTCAAACGTTGTTTCTCGTTGTATATCCTTTAATTCTAGAGTTAAATTGATAAATAACGTGTACGAATTTGTTTAACGCATTTGTTTTGGTTACTCGACGTCTCCGTTCTCGTGTAGCCTACATATTGCGTTTTTTTTAATTTGCTTACCGGGCTAAAGGTTAGCATGCTTAAAATACGTAAGTCGTTTTGTTCAACAAATTTGAGTAGATAACTCAGCAGTTGTTTGCATCAGAGCGAAAATTTTTGAGATAGTTTTTAAAACTGTTTAAAGGTTGTCAAACGTTGTTTCTCGTTGTATATCCTTTAATTCTAGAGTTAAATTGATAAATAACGTGTACGAATTTGTTTATCGCATTTGTTTTGGTTACTCGACGTCTCCGTTCTCGTGTAGCCTACATATTGCGTTTTTTTTTTAATTTGCTTACCGGGCTAAAGGTTAGCATGCTTAAAATACGTAAGTCGTTTTGTTCAACAAATTTAAGTAGATAACTCATCAGTTGTTTGCATCAGAGCGACAATTTTTGAGATAGTTATTAAAACTGTTTAAAGGTTGTCAAACGTTGTTTCTCGTTGTATATCCTTTAATTCTATAGTTAAATTGATAAATAACGTGTACGAATTTGTTTAACGCATTTGTTTTGGTTACTCGACGTCTCCGTTCTCGTGTAGCCTACATATTGCGTTTTTTTTTTAATTTGCTTACCGGGCTAAAGGTTAGCATGCTTAAAATATGTATGTCGTTTTGTTCAACAAATTTAAGTAGATAACTCATCAGTTGTTTGCATCAGAGCGAAAATTTTTGAGATAGTTATTAAAACTGTTTAAAGGTTGTCAAACGTTGTTTCTCGTTGTATATCCTTTAATTCTAGAGTTAAATTGATAAATAACGTGTACGAATTTGTTTAACGCATTTGTTTTGGTTACTCGACGTCTCCGTTCTCGTGTAGCCTACATATTGCGTTTTTTTTTTTAATTTGCTTACCGGGCTAAAGGTTAGCATGCTTAAAATACGTAAGTCGTTTTGTTCAACAAATTTGAGTAGATAACTAAGCAGTTGTTTCCATCAGAGCGACAATTTTTGAGATAGTTATTAAAACTGTTTAAAGGTTGTCAAACGTTGTTTCTCGTTGTATATCCTTTAATTCTAGAGTTAAATTGATAAATAACATGTACGAATTTGTTTAACGCATTTGTTTTGGTTACTCGACGTCTCCGTTCTCGTGTAGCCTACATATTGCGTTTTTTTTAATTTGCTTACCGGGCTAAAGGTTAGCATGCTTAGAATACGTAAGTCGTTTTGTTCAACAAATTTAAGTAGATAACTCATCAGTTGTTTGCATCAGAGCGACAATTTTTGAGATAGTTATTAAAACTGTTTAAAGGTTGTCAAACGTTGTTTCTCGTTGTATATCCTTTAATTCTAGAGTTAAATTGATAAATAACGTGTACGAATTTGTTTAACGCATTTGTTTTGGTTACTCGACGTCTCCGTTCTCGTGTAGCCTACATATTGCGTTTTTTTTTTATTTGCTTACCGGGCTAAAGGTTAGCATGCTTAAAATACGTAAGTCGTTTTGTTCAACAAATTTGAGTAGATAACTCAGCAGTTGTTTGCATCAGAGCGACAATTTTTGAGATAGTTATTAAAACTGTTTAAAGGTTGTCAAACGTTGTTTCTCGTTGTATATCCTTTAATTCTAGAGTTAAATTGATAAATAACGTGAACGAATTTGTTTAACGCATTTGTTTTGGTTACTCGACGTCTCCGTTCTCGTGTAGCCTACATATTGCGTTTTTTTTTTAAATTTGCTTACCGGGCTAAAGGTTAGCATGCTTAAAATACGTAAGTCGTTTTGTTCAACAAATTTAAGTAGATAACTCATCAGTTGTTTGCATCAGAGCGACAATTTTTGAGATAGTTATTAAAACTGTTTAAAGGTTGTCAAACGTTGTTTCTCGTTGTATATCCTTTAATTCTAGAGTTAAATTGATAAATAACGTGTACGAATTTGTTTAACGCATTTGTTTTGGTTACTCGACGTCTCCGTTCTCGTGTAGCCTACATATTGCGTTTTTTTTTTTTATTTGCTTACCGGGCTAAAGGTTAGCATGCTTAAAATACGTAAGTCGTTTTGTTCAACAAATTTGAGTAGATAACTCAGCAGTTGTTTGCATCAGAGCGACAATTTTTGAGATAGTTATTAAAACTGTTTAAAGGTTGTCAAACGTTGTTTCTCGTTGTATATCCTTTAATTCTAGAGTTAAATTGATAAATAACGTGTACGAATTTGTTTAACGCATTTGTTTTGGTTACTCGACGTCTCCGTTCTCGTGTAGCCTACATATTGCGTTTTTTTTTTTAATTTGCTTACCGGGCTAAAGGTTAGCATGCTTAAAATACGTAAGTCGTTTTGTTCAACAAATTTAAGTAGATAACTCATCAGTTGTTTGCATCAGAGCGACAATTTTTGAGATAGTTATTAAAACTGTTTAAAGGTTGTCAAACGTTGTTTCTCGTTGTATATCCTTTAATTCTAGAGTTAAATTGATAAATAACGTGTACGAATTTGTTTAACGCATTTGTTTTGGTTACTCGGCGTCTCCGTTCTCGTGTAGCCTACATATTGCGTTTTTTTTTTAATTTGCTTACCGGGCTAAAGGTTAGCATGCTTAAAATACGTAAGTAGTTTTGTTCAACAAATTTAAGTAGATAACTCATCAGTTGTTTGCATCAGAGCGACAATTTTTGAGATAGTTATTAAAACTGTTTAAAGGTTGTCAAACGTTGTTTCTCGTTGTATATCATTTAATTCTAGAGTTAAATTGATAAATAAAGTGTACGAATTTGTTTAACGCATTTGTTTTGGTTACTCGACGTCTCCGTTCTCGTGTAGCATACATATTGCGTTTTTTTTTAATTTGCTTACCGGGCTAAAGGTTAGCATGCTTAAAATACGTAAGTCGTTTTGTTCAACAAATTTAAGTAGATAACTCATCAGTTGTTTGCATCAGAGCGACAATTTTTGAGATAGTTATTAAAACTGTTTAAAGGTTGTCAAACGTTGTTTCTCGTTGTATATCCTTTAATTCTAGAGTTAAATTGATAAATAACGTGTACGAATTTGTTTAACGCATTTGTTTTGGTTACTCGACGTCTCCGTTCTCGTGTAGCCTACATATTGCGTTTTTTTTTTTAATTTGCTTACCGGGCTAAAGGTTAGCATGCTTAAAATACGTAAGTCGTTTTGTTCAACAAATTTAAGTAGATAACTCATCAGTTGTTTGCATCAGAGCGACAATTTTTGAGATAGTTATTAAAACTGTTTAAAGGTTGTCAAACGTTGTTTCTCGTTGTATATCATTTAATTCTATAGTTAAATTGATAAATAACGTGTACGAATTTGTTTAACGCATTTGTTTTGGTTACTCGACGTCTCCGTTCTCGTGTAGCATACATATTGCGTTTTTTTTTTTAATTTGCTTACCGGGCTAAAGGTTAGCATGCTTAAAATACGTAAGTCGTTTTGTTCAAAAAATTTAAGTAGATAACTCATCAGTTGTTTGCATAAGAGCGACAATTTTTGAGATAGTTATTAAACTGTTTACGTAGGTCGTTTTGTTCAACAAATTTGAGTAGATAACTCAGCAGTTGTTTGCATCAGAGCGACAATTTTTGAGATAGTTATTAAAACTGTTTAAAGGTTGTCAAACGTTGTTTCTCGTTGTATATCCTTTAATTCTAGAGTTAAATTGATAAATAACGTGTACGAATTTGTTTAACGCATTTGTTTTGGTTACTCGACGTCTCCGTTCTCGTGTAGCGTACATATTGCGTTTTTTTTTAATTTGCTTAACGGGCTAAAAGTTAGCATGCTTAAAATACGTAAGTCGTTTTGTTCAACAAATTTAAGTAGATAACTCATCAGTTGTTTGCATCAGAGCGACAATTTTTGAGATAGTTATTAAAACTTTTAAAGGTTGTCAAACGTTGTTTCTCGTTGTATATCCTTTAATTCTAGAGTTAAATTGATAAATAACGTGTACGAATTTGTTTAACGCATTTGTTTTGGTTACTCGACGTCTCCGTTCTCGTGTAGCCTACATATTGCGTTTTTTTTTAATTTGCTTACCGGGCTAAAGGTTAGCATGCTTAAAATACGTAAGTCGTTTTGTTCAACAAATTTTTAGTAGATAACTCATCAGTTGTTTGCATCAGAGCGACAATTTTTGAGATAGTTATTAAAACTGTTTAAAGGTTGTCAAACGTTGTTTCTCGTTGTATATCCTTTAATTCTAGAGTTAAATTGATAAATAACGTGTACGAATTTGTTCAACGCATTTGTTTTGGTTACTCGACGTCTCCGTTCTCGTGTAGCCTACATATTGCGTTTTTTTTTTTTAATTTGCTTACCGGGCTAAAGGTTAGCATGCTTAAAATACGTAAGTCGTTTTGTTCAACAAATTTGAGTAGATAACTCAGCAGTTGTTTCCATCAGAGCGACAATTTTTGAGATAGTTATTAAAACTGTTTAAAGGTTGTCAAACGTTGTTTCTCGTTGTATATCCTTTAATTCTAGAGTTAAATTGATAAATAACGTGTACGAATTTGTTTAACGCATTTGTTTTGGTTACTCGACGTCTCCGTTCTCGTGTAGCCTACATATTGCGTTTTTTTTTTAATTTGCTTACCGGGCTAAAGGTTAGCATGCTTAAAATACGTAAGTCGTTTTGTTCAACAAATTTGGGTATGTAACTCAGCAGTTGTTTGCATCAGAGCAACAATTTTTGAGATAGTTATTAAAACTGTTTAAAGGTTGTCAAACGTTGTTTCTCGTTGTATATCCTTTAATTCTAGAGTTAAATTGATAAATAACGTGTACGAATTTGTTTAACGCATTTGTTTTGGTTACTCGACGTCTCCGTTCTCGTGTAGCCTACATATTGCGTTTTTTTTTAATTTGCTTACCGGGCTAAAGGTTAGCATGCTTAAAATACGTAAGTCGTTTTGTTCAACAAGTTTAAGTAGATAACTCATCAGTTGTTTGCATCAGAGCGACAATTTTTGAGATAGTTATTAAAACTGTTTAAAGGTTGTCAAACGTTGTTTCTCGTTGTATATCCTTTAATTCTATAGTTAAATTGATAAATAACGTGTACGAATTTGTTTAACGCATTTGTTTTGGTTACTCGACGTCTCCGTTCTCATGTAGCCTACATATTGCGCTTTTTTTTTTAATTTGCTTACCGGGCTAAAGGTTAGCATGCTTAAAATATGTATGTCGTTTTTTCAACAAATTTAAGTAGATAACTCATCAGTTGTTTGCATCAGAGCGAAAATTTTTGAGATAGTTATTAAAACTGTTTAAAGGTTGTCAAACGTTGTTTCTCGTTGTATATCCTTTAATTCTAGAGTTAAATTGATAAATATCGTGTACGAATTTGTTTAACGCATTTGTTTTGGTTACACGACGTCTCCGTTCTCGTGTAGCCTACATATTGCGTTTTTTTTTTTTTTAATTTGCTTACCGGGCTAAAGGTTAGCATGCTTAAAATACGTAAGAAGTTTTGTTCAACAAATTTGAGTAGATAACTAAGCAGTTGTTTCCATCAGAGCGACAATTTTTGAGATAGTTATTAAAACTGTTTAAAGGTTGTCAAACGTTGTTTCTCGTTGTATATCCTTTAACTCTAGAGTTAAATTGATAAATAACGTGTACGAATTTGTTTAACGCATTTGTTTTGGTTACTCGACGTCTCCGTTCTCGTGTAGCCTACATATTGCGTTTTTTTTAATTTGCTTACCGGGCTAAAGGTTAGCATGCTTAAAATACGTAAGTCGTTTTGTTCAACAAATTTAAGTAGATAACTCATCAGTTGTTTGCATCAGAGCGACAATTTTTGAGATAGTTATTAAAACTGTTTAAAGGTTGTCAAACGTTGTTTCTCGTTGTATATCCTTTAATTCTAGAGTTAAATTTATAAATAACGTGTACGAATTTGTTTAACGCATTTGTTTTGGTTACTCGACGTCTCCGTTCTCGTGTAGCCTACATATTGCGTTTTTTTTTTATTTGCTTACCGGGCTAAAGGTTAGCATGCTTAAAATACGTAAGTCGTTTTGTTCAACAAATTTGAGTAGATAACTCAGCAGTTGTTTGCATCAGAGCGACAATTTTTGAGATAGTTATTAAAACTGTTTAAAGGTTGTCAAACGTTGTTTCTCGTTGTATATCCTTTAATTCTAGAGTTAAATTGATAAATAACGTGAACGAATTTGTTTAACGCATTTGTTTTGGTTACTCGACGTCTCCGTTCTCGTGTAGCCTACATATTGCGTTTTTTTTTTAAATTTGCTTACCGGGCTAAAGGTTAGCATGCTTAAAATACGTAAGTCGTTTTGTTCAACAAATTTAAGTAGATAACTCATCAGTTGTTTGCATCAGAGCGACAATTTTTGAGATAGTTATTAAAACTGTTTAAAGGTTGTCAAACGTTGTTTCTCGTTGTATATCCTTTAATTCTAGAGTTAAATTGATAAATAACGTGTACGAATTTGTTTAACGCATTTGTTTTGGTTACTCGACGTCTCCGTTCTCGTGTAGCCTACATATTGCGTTTTTTTTTTTATTTGCTTACCGGGCTAAAGGTTAGCATGCTCAAAATACGTAAGTCGTTTTGTTCAACAAATTTGAGTAGATAACTCAGCAGTTGTTTGCATCAGAGCGCTAATTTTTGAGATAGTTATTAAAACTGTTTAAAGGTTGTCAAACGTTGTTTCTCGTTGTATATCCTTTAATTCTATAGTTAAATTGATAAATAACGTGTACGAATTTGTTTAACGCATTTGTTTTGGTTACTCGACGTCTCCGTTCTCATGTAGCCTACATATTGCGTTTTTTTTTTTATTTGCTTACCGGGCTAAAAGTTAGCATGCTTAAAATACGTAAGTCGTTTTGTTCAACAAATTTGAGTAGATAACTCAGCAGTTGTTTGCATCAGAGCGACAATTTTTGAGATAGTTATTAAAACTGTTTAAAGGTTGTCAAACGTTGTTTCTCGTTGTATATCCTTTAATTCTAGAGTTAAATTGATAAATAACGTGTACGAATTTGTTTAACGCATTTGTTTTGGTTACTCGACGTCTCCGTTCTCGTGTAGCCTACATATTGCGTTTTTTTTTTTTTAATTTGCTTACCGGGCTAAAGGTTAGCATGCTTAAAATATGTAAGTCGTTTTGTTCAACAAATTTAAGTAGATAACTCATCAGTTGTTTGCATCAGAGCGACAATTTTTGAGATAGCCACCGTGGTGTGATGGGTAGCGTGCTCCGCCTATCATACCGTATGCCCTGGGTTCAACTCCCAGGCAAAGCAACATCAAAATTTTAGAAATAAGATTTTTCAATTAGAAGAAAACTTTTCTAAGCGGGGTCGCCCCTCGGCAGTGTTTGGCAAGCACTCCGGGTGTATTTCTGCCATGAAAAGCTCTCAGTGAAAACTCATCTGCTTTGCAGATGCCGTTCGGAGTCGGCATAAAACATGTAGGTCACGTCCGGCCAATTTGTAGGGAAAATCAAGAGGAGCACGACGCAAATTGGAAGAGAAGCACGGCCTTAGATCTCTTCGGAGGTTATCGCGCCTTACATTTATTTTTTTTTATTAAAATTTTTTAAAGGTTGTCAAACGTTGTTTCTCGTTGTATATCCTTTAATTCTAGAGTTAAATTGATAAATAACGTGTACGAATTTGTTTAACGCATTTGTTTTGGTTACTCGACGTCTCCGTTCTCGTGTAGCCTACATATTGCGTTTTTTTTTTAATTTGCTTACCGGGCTAAAGGTTAGCATGCTTAAAATACGTAAGTCGTTTTGTTCAACAAATTTAAGTAGATAACTCATCAGTTGTTTGCATTAGAGCGACAATTTTTGAGATAGTTATTAAAACTTTTAAAGGTTGTCAAACGTTGTTTCTCGTTGTTTATCCTTTAATTCTAGAGTTAAATTGATAAATAACGTGTACGAATTTGTTTAACGCATTTGTTTTGGTTACTCGACGTCTCCGTTCTCGTGTAGCCTACATATTGCGTTTTTTTTTTAATTTGCTTACCGGGCTAAAGGTTAGCATGCTTAAAATACGTAAGTCGTTTTGTTCAACAAATTTAAGTAGATAACTCATCAGTTGTTTGCATCAGAGCAACAATTTTTGAGATAGTTATTAAAACTGTTTAAAGGTTGTCAAACGTTGTTTCTCGTTGTATATCCTTTAATTCTAGAGTTAAATTGATAAATAACGTGTACGAATTTGTTTAACGCATTTGTTTTGGTTACTCGACGTCTCCGTTCTCGTGTATCCTACATATTGCGTTTTTTTTTTTTAATTTGTTTACCGGGCTAAAGGTTAGCATGCTTAAAATACGTAAGTCGTTTTGTTCAACAAATTTGAGTAGATAACTCAGCAGTTGTTTCCATCAGAGCGACAATTTTTGAGATAGTTACTAAAACTGTTTAAAGGTTGTCAAACGTTGTTTCTCGTTGTATATCCTTTAATTCTAGAGTTAAATTGATAAATAACGTGTACGAATTTGTTTAACGCATTTGTTTTGGTTACTCGACGTCTCCGTTCTCGTGTAGCCTACATATTGCGTTTTTTTTTTAATTTGCTTACCGGGCTAAAGGTTAGCATGCTTAAAATACGTAAGTCGTTTTGTTCAACAAATTTGGGTAAATAACTCAGCAGTTGTTTGCATCAGAGCGACAATTTTTGAGATAGTTATTAAAACTGTTTAAAGGTTGTCAAACGTTGTTTCTCGTTGTATATCCTTTAATTCTAGAGTTAAATTGATAAATAACGTGTACGAATTTGTTTAACGCATTTGTTTTGGTTACTCGACGTCTCCGTTCTCGTGTAGCCTACATATTGCGTTTTTTTTTTAATTTGCTTACCGGGCTAAAGGTTAGCATGCTTAAAATACGTAAGTCGTTTTGTTCAACAAGTTTAAGTAGATAACTCATCAGTTGTTTGCATCAGAGCGACAATTTTTGTGATAGTTATTAAAACTGTTTAAAGGTTGTCAAACGTTGTTTCTCGTTGTCTATCCTTTAATTCTATAGTTAAATTGATAAATAACGTGTACGAATTTGTTTAACGCATTTGTTTTGGTTACTCGACGTCTCCGTTCTCATGTAGCCTACATATTGCGTTTTTTTTTTAATTTGCTTACCGGGCTAAAGGTTAGCATGCTTAAAATATGTATGTCGTTTTGTTCAACAAATTTAAGTAGATAACTCATCAGTTGTTTGCATCAGAGCGAAAATTTTTGAGATAGTTATTAAAACTGTTTAAAGGTTGTCAAACGTTGTTTCTCGTTGTATATCCTTTAATTCTAGAGTTAAATTGATAAATAACGTGTACGAATTTGTTTCACGCATTTGTTTTGGTTACACGACGTCTCCGTTCTCGTGTAGCCTACATATTGCGTTTTTTTTTTAATTTGCTTACCGGGCTAAAGGTTAGCATGCTTAAAATACGTAAGAAGTTTTGTTCAACAAATTTGAGTAGATAACTAAGCAGTTGTTTCCATCAGAGCGACAATTTTTGAGATAGTTATTAAAACTGTTTAAAGGTTGTCAAACGTTGTTTCTCGTTGTATATCCTTTAACTCTAGAGTTAAATTGATAAATAACGTGTACGAATTTGTTTAACGCATTTGTTTTGGTTACTCGACGTCTCCGTTCTCGTGTAGCCTACATATTGCGTTTTTTTTTTTAATTTGCTTACCGGGCTAAAGGTTAGCATGCCTAAAATACGTAAGTCGTTTTGTTCAACAAATTTAAGTAGATAACTCATCAGTTGTTTGCATCAGAGCGACAATTTTTGAGATAGTTATTAAAACTGTTTAAAGGTTGTCAAACGTTGTTTCTCGTTGTATATCCTTTAATTCTAGAGTTAAATTGATAAATAACGTGTACGAATTTGTTTAACGCATTTGTTTTGGTTACTCGACGTCTCCGTTCTCGTGTAGCCTACATATTGCGTTTTTTTTTTATTTGCTTACCGGGCTAAAGGTTAGCATGCTTAAAATACGTAAGTCGTTTTGTTCAACAAATTTGAGTAGATAACTCAGCAGTTGTTTGCATCAGAGCGACAATTTTTGAGATAGTTATTAAAACTGTTTAAAGGTTGTCAAACGTTGTTTCTCGTTGTATATCCTTTAATTCTAGAGTTAAATTGATAAATAACGTGAACGAATTTGTTTAACGCATTTGTTTTGGTTACTCGACGTCTCCGTTCTCGTGTAGCCTACATATTGCGTTTTTTTTTTTAAATTTGCTTACCGGGCTAAAGGTTAGCATGCTTAAAATACGTAAGTCGTTTTGTTCAACAAATTTAAGTAGATAACTCATCAGTTGTTTGCATCAGAGCGACAATTTTTGAGATAGTTATTAAAACTGTTTAAAGGTTGTCAAACGTTGTTTCTCGTTGTATATCCTTTAATTCTAGAGTTAAATTGATAAATAACGTGTACGAATTTGTTTAACGCATTTGTTTTGGTTACTCGACGTCTCCATTCTCGTGTAGCCTACATATTGCGTTTTTTTTTTTTTTATTTGCTTACCGGGCTAAAGGTTAGCATGCTCAGAATACGTAAGTCGTTTTGTTCAACAAATTTGAGTAGATAACTCAGCAGTTGTTTGCATCAGAGCGACAATTTTTGAGATAGTTATTAAAACTGTTTAAAGGTTGTCAAACGTTGTTTCTCGTTGTATATCCTTTAATTCTAGAGTTAAATTGATAAATAACGTGTACGAATTTGTTTAACGCATTTGTTTTGGTTACTCGACGTCTCCGTTCTCGTGTAGCCTACATATTGCGCTTTTTTTTTAATTTGCTTACCGGGCTAAAGGTTAGCATGCTTAAAATACGTAAGTCGTTTTGTTCAACAAATTTAATTAGATAACTCATCAGTTGTTTGCATCAGGGCGACAATTTTTGAGATAGTTATTAAAACTGTTTAAAGGTTGTCAAACGTTGTTTCTCGTTGTATATCCTTTAATTCTAGAGTTAAATTGATAAATAACGTGTACGAATTTGTTTAACGCATTTGTTTTGGTTACTCGACGTCTCCGTTCTCGTGTAGCCTACATATTGCGTTTTTTTTTTAATTTGCTTACCGGGCTAAAGGTTAGCATGCTTAAAATACGTAAGTCGTTTTGTTCAACAAGTTTAAGTAGATAACTCATCAGTTGTTTGCATCAGAGCGACAATTTTTGAGATAGTTATTAAAACTGTTTAAAGGTTGTCAAACGTTGTTTCTCGTTGTATATCCTTTAATTCTATAGTTAAATTGATAAATAACGTGTACGAATTTGTTTAACGCATTTGTTTTGGTTACTCGACGTCTCCGTTCTCATGTAGCCAACATATTGCGTTTTTTTTTAAAATTTGCTTACCGGGCTAAAGGTTAGCATGCTTAAAATACGTAAGTCGTTTTGTTCAACAAATTTGAGTAGATAACTCAGCAGTTGTTTGCATCAGAGCGACAATTTTTGAGATAGTTATTAAAACTGTTTAAAGGTTGTCAAACGTTGTTTCTCGTTGTATATCCTTTAATTCTAGAGTTAAATTGATAAATAACGTGTACGAATTTGTTTAACGCATTTGTTTTGATTACTCGACGTCTCCGTTCTCGTGTAGCCTACATATTGCGTTTTTTTTTTAATTTGCTTACCGGGCTAAAGGTTAGCATGCTTAAAATACGTAAGTCGTTTTGTTCAACAAATTTAAGTAGATAACTCATCAGTTGTTTGCATCAGAGCGACAATTTTTGAGATAGTTATTAAAACTGTTTAAAGGTTGTCAAACGTTGTTTCTCGTTGTATATCCTTTAATTCTAGAGTTAAATTGATAAATAACGTGTACGAATTTGTTTAACGCATTTGTTTTGGTTACTCGACGTCTCCGTTCTCGTGTAGCCTACATATTGCGTTTTTTTTTTTTAATTTGCTTACCGGGCTAAAGGTTAGCATGCTTAAAATACGTAAGTCGTTTTGTTCAACAAATTTGAGTAGATAACTCAGCAGTTGTTTCCATCAGAGCGACAATTTTTGAGATAGTTATTAAAACTGTTTAAAGGTTGTCAAACGTTGTTTCTCGTTGTATATCCTTTAATTCTAGAGTTAAATTGATAAATAACGTGTACGAATTTGTTTAACGCATTTGTTTTGGTTACTCGACGTCTCCGTTCTCGTGTAGCCTACATATTGCGTTTTTTTTTAATTTGCTTACCGGGCTAAAGGTTAGCATGCTTAAAATACGTAAGTCGTTTTGTTCAACAAATTTGAGTAGATAATTCAGCAGTTGTTTGCATCAGAGCGACAATTTTTGAGATAGTTATTAAAACTGTTTAAAGGTTGTCAAACGTTGTTTCTCGTTGTATATCCTTTAATTCTAGAGTTAAATTGATAAATAACGTGTACGAATTTGTTTAACGCATTTGTGTTGGTTACTCGACGTCTCCGTTCTCATGTAGCCTACATATTGCGTTTTTTTTTTTAATTTGCTTACCGGGCTAAAGGTTAGCATGCTTAAAATATGTATGTCGTTTTGTTCAACAAATTTAAGTAGATAACTCATCAGTTGTTTGCATCAGAGCGAAAATTTTTGAGATAGTTATTAAAACTGTTTAAAGGTTGTCAAACGTTGTTTCTCGTTGTATATCCTTTAATTCTAGAGTTAAATTGATAAATAACGTGTACGAATTTGTTTAACGCATTTGTTTTGGTTACTCGACGTCTCCGTCCTCGTGTAGCCTACATATTGCGTTTTTTTTTTTAATTTGCTTACCGGGCTAAAGGTTAGCATGCTTAAAATACGTAAGAAGTTTTGTTCAACAAATTTGAGTAGATAACTAAGCAGTTGTTTCCATCAGAGCGACAATTTTTGAGATAGTTATTAAAACTGTTTAAAGGTTGTCAAACGTTGTTTCTCGTTGTATATCCTTTAATTCTATAGTTAAATTGATAAATAACGTGTACGAATTTGTTTAACGCATTTGTTTTGGTTACTCGACGTCTCCGTTCTCGTGTAGCCTACATATTGCGTTTTTTTTTTAATTTGCTTACCGGGCTAAAGGTTAGCATGCTTAAAATACGTAAGAAGTTTTTTTCAACAAATTTGAGTAGATAACTCAGCAGTTGTTTGCATCAGAGCGACAATTTTTGAGATAGTTATTAAAACTGTTTAAAGGTTGTCAAACGTTGTTTCTCGTTGTATATCCTTTAATTCTAGAGTTAAATTGATAAATAACGTGAACGAATTTGTTTAACGCATTTGTTTTGGTTACTCGACGTCTCCGTTCTCGTGTAGCCTACATACTGCGTTTTTTTTTTAAATTTGCTTACCGGGCTAAAGGTTAGCATGCTTAAAATACGTAAGTCGTTTTGTTCAACAAATTTAAGTAGATAACTCATCAGTTGTTTGCATCAGAGCGACAATTTTTGAGATAGTTATTAAAACTGTTTAAAGGTTGTCAAACGTTGTTTCTCGTTGTATATCCTTTAATTCTAGAGTTAAATTGATAAATAACGTGTACGAATTTGTTTAACGCATTTGTTTTGGTTACTCGACGTCTCCGTTCTCGTGTAGCCTACATATTGCGTTTTTTTTTTTTTATTTGCTTACCGGGCTAAAGGTTAGCATGCTCAAAATACGTAAGTCGTTTTGTTCAACAAATTTGAGTAGATAACTCAGCAGTTGTTTGCATCAGAGCGACAATTTTTGAGATAGTTATTAAAATTGTTTAAAGGTTGTCAAACGTTGTTTCTCGTTGTATATCCTTTAATTCTAGAGTTAAATTGATAAATAACGTGTACGAATTTGTTTAACGCATTTGTTTTGGTTACTCGACGTCTCCGTTCTCGTGTAGCCTACATATTGCGTTTTTTTTTTTAATTTGCTTACCGGGCTAAAGGTTAGCATGCTTAAAATACGTAAGTCGTTTTGTTCAACAAATTTAATTAGATAACTCATCAGTTGTTTGCATCAGGGCGACAATTTTTGAGATAGTTATTAAAACTGTTTAAAGGTTGTCAAACGTTGTTTCTCGTTGTATATCCTTTAATTCTAGAGTTAAATTGAAAAATAACGTGTACGAATTTGTTTAACGCATTTGTTTTGGTTACTCGACGTCTCCGTTCTCGTGTAGCCTACATATTGCGTTTTTTTTTTAATTTGCTTACCGGGCTAAAGGTTAGCATGCTTAAAATACGTAAGTCGTTTTGTTCAACAAGTTTAAGTAGATAACTCATCAGTTGTTTGCATCAGAGCGACAATTTTTGAGATAGTTATTAAAACTGTTTAAAGGTTGTCAAACGTTGTTTCTCGTTGTATATCCTTTAATTCTATAGTTAAATTGATAAATAACGTGTACGAATTTGTTTAACGCATTTGTTTTGGTTACTCGACGTCTCCGTTCTCATGTAGCCTACATATTGCGTTTTTTTTTTTAATTTGCTTACCGGGCTAAAGGTTAGCATGCTTAAAATACGTAAGTCATTTTGTTCAACAAATTTGAGTAGATAACTCAGCAGTTGTTTGCATCAGAGCGACAATTTTTGAGATAGTTATTAAAACTGTTTAAAGGTTGTCAAACGTTGTTTCTCGTTGTATATCCTTTAATTCTAGAGTTAAATTGATAAATAACGTGTACGAATTTGTTTAACGCATTTGTTTTGATTACTCGACGTCTCCGTTCTCGTGTAGCCTACATATTGCGTTTTTTTTTTAATTTGCTTACCGGGCTAAAGGTTAGCATGCTTAAAATACGTAAGTCGTTTTGTTCAACAAATTTAAGTAGATAACTCATCAGTTGTTTGCATCAGAGCGGCAATTTTTGAGATAGTTATTAAAACTGTTTAAAGGTTGTCAAACGTTGTTTCTCGTTGTATATCCTTTAATTCTAGAGTTAAATTGATAAATAACGTGTACGAATTTGTTTAACGCATTTGTTTTGGTTACTCGACGTCTCCGTTCTCGTGTAGCCTACATATTGCGTTTTTTTTTTTAATTTGCTTACCGGGCTAAAGGTTAGCATGCTTAAAATACGTAAGTCGTTTTGTTCAACAAATTTGAGTAGATAACTCAGCAGTTGTTTCCATCAGAGCGACAATTTTTGAGATAGTTAGTAAAACTGTTTAAAGGTTGTCAAACGTTGTTTCTCGTTGTATATCCTTTAATTCTAGAGTTAAATTGATAAATAACGTGTACGAATTTGTTTAACGCATTTGTTTTGGTTACTCGACGTCTCCGTTCTCGTGTAGCCTACATATTGCGCTTTTTTTTTAATTTGCTTACCGGGCTAAAGGTTAGCATGCTTAAAATACGTAAGTCGTTTTGTTCAACAAATTTAATTAGATAACTCATCAGTTGTTTGCATCAGAGCGACAATTTTTGAGATAGTTATTAAAACTGTTTAAAGGTTGTCAAACGTTGTTTCTCGTTGTATATCCTTTAATTCTAGAGTTAAATTGATAAATAACGTGTACGAATTTGTTTAACGCATTTGTTTTGGTTACTCGACGTCTCCGTTCTCGTGTAGCCTACATATTGCGTTTTTTTTTTAATTTGCTTACCGGGCTAAAGGTTAGCATGCTTAAAATACGTAAGTCGTTTTGTTCAACAAATTTAAGTAGATAACTCATCAGTTGTTTGCATCAGAGCGACAATTTTTGAGATAGTTATTAAAACTGTTTAAAGGTTGTCAAACGATGTTTCTCGTTGTATATCATTTAATTCTAGAATTAAATTGATAAATAACGTGTACGAATTTGTTTAACGCATTTGTTTTGGTTACTCGACGTCTCCGTTCTCGTGTAGCATACATATTGCGTTTTTTTTTAATTTGCTTACCGGGCTAAAGGTTAGCATGCTTAAAATACGTAAGTCGTTTTGTTCAACAAATTTAAGTAGATAACTCATCAGTTGTTTGCATCAGAGCGACAATTTTTGAGATAGTTATTAAAACTGTTTAAAGGTTGTCAAACGTTGTTTCTCGTTGTATATCCTTTAATTCTAGAGTTAAATTGATAAATAACGTGTACGAATTTGTTTAACGCATTTGTTTTGGTTACTCGACGTCTCCGTTCTCGTGGAGCCTACATATTGCGTTTTTTTTTTTAATTTGCTTAACGGGCTAAAGGTTAGCATGCTTAAAATACGTAAGTCGTTTTGTTCAACAAATTTGAGTAGATAACTCAGCAGTTGTTTCCATCAGAGCGACAATTTTTGAGATAGTTATTAAAACTATTTAAAGGTTGTCAAACGATGTTTCTCGTTGTATATCCTTTAATTTTAGAGTTAAATTGATAAATAACGTGTACGAATTTGTTTAACGCATTTGTTTTGGTTACTTGACGTCTCCGTTCTCGTGTAGCCTACATATTGCGTTTTTTTTTTAATTTGCTTACCGGGCTAAAGGTTAGCATGCTTAAAATACGTAAGTCGTTTTGTTCAACAAATTTAAGTAGATAACTCATCAGTTGTTTGCATCAGAGCGACAATTTTTGAGATAGTTATTAAAACTGTTTAAAGGTTGTCAAACGTTGTTTCTCGTTGTATATCCTTTAATTCTAGAGTTAAATTGATAAATAACGTGTACGAATTTGTTTAACGCATTTGTTTTGGTTACTCGACGTCTCCGTTCTCGTGTAGCCTACATATTGCGTTTTTTTTTTAATATGCTTACCGGGCTAAAGGTTAGCATGCTTAAAATACGTAAGTCGTTTTGTTCAACAAATTTGAGTAGATAACTTAGCAGTTGTTTCCATCAGAGCGACAATTTTTGAGATAGTTATTAAAACTGTTTAAAGGTTGTCAAACGTTGTTTCTCGTTGTATATCCTTTAATTCTAGAGTTAAATTGATAAATAACGTGTACGAATTTGTTTAACGCATTTGTTTTGGTTACTCCACGTCTCCGTTCTCGTGTAGCCTACATATTGCGTTTTTTTTTTTAATTTGCTTACCGGGCTAAAGGTTAGCATGCTTAAAATACGTAATTCGTTTTGTTCAACAAATTTGAGTAGATAACTCAGCAGTTGTTTGCATCAGACGACAATTTTTGAGATAGTTATTAAAACTGTTTAAAGGTTGTCAAACGTTGTTTCTCGTTGTATATCCTTTAATTCTAGAGTTAAATTGATAAATAACGTGTACGAATTTGTTTAACGCATTTGTTTTCGTTACTCGACGTCTCCGTTCTCGTGTAGCCTACATATTGCGTTTTTTTTTTTAATTTGCTTACCGGGCTAAAGGTTAGCATGCTTAAAATACGTAAGTCGTTTTGTTAAACAAATTTGAGTAGATAACTCAGCAGTTGTTTGCATCAGAGCGACAATTTTTGAGATAGTTATTAAAACTATTTAAAGGTTGTCAAACGATGTTTCTCGTTGTATATCCTTTAATTCTAGAGTTAAATTGATAAATAACGTGTACGAATTTGTTTAACGCATTTGTTTTGGTTACTCGACGTGTCCGTTCTCGTGTAGCCTACATATTGCGTTTTTTTTTTAATTTGTTTACCGGGCTAAAGGTTAGCATGCTTAAAATACGTAAGTCGTTTTGTTCAACAAATTTGAGTAGATACCTCAGCAGTTGTTTGCATCAGAGCGACAATTTTTGAGATAGTTATTAAAACTGTTTAAAGGTTGTCAAACGTTGTTTCTCGTTGTATATCCTTTAATTCTAGAGTTAAATTGATAAATAACGTGTACGAATTTGTTTAACGCATTTGTTTTGGTTACTCGACGTCTCCGTTCTCGTGTAGCCTACATATTGCGTTTTATTTTTAATTTGCTTACCGGGCTAAAGGTTAGCATGCTTAAAACACGTAAGCCGTTTTGTTCAACAAATTTGAGTAGATAACTCAGCAGTTGTTTCCATCAGAGCGACAATTTTTGACATAGTTATTAAAACTGTTTAAAGGTTGTCAAACGTTTTTTCTCGTTGTATATCCTTTAATTCTAGAGTTAAATTGATAAATAACGTGTACGAATTTGTTTAGCGCATTTGTTTTGGTTACTCGACGGCTCCGTTCTCGTGTAGCCTACATATTGCGTTTTTTTTTTTAATTTGCTTACCGGGCTAAAGGTTAGCATGCTTAAAATGCGTAAGTCGTTTTGTTCAACAAATTTGAGTAGGTAACTCAGCAGTTGTTTCCATCAGAGCACCAATTTTTGAGATAGTTATTAAAACTGTTTAAAGGTTGTCAAACGATGTTTCTCGTTGTATATCCTTTAATTCTAGTGTTAAATTGATAAATACCGTGTACGAATTTGTTTAACGCATTTGTTTTGGTTACTCGACGGCTCCGTTCTCGTGTAGCCTACATATTGCGTTTTTTTTTTAATTTGTTTACCGGGATAAAGGTTAGCATGCTTAAAATACGTAAGTCGTTTTGTTCAACAAATTTGAGTAGATAACTCAGCAGTTGTTTGCATCAGAGCGACAATTTTTGAGATAGTTATTAAAACTGTTTAAAGGTTGTCAAACGTTGTTTCTCGTTGTATATCCTTTAATCCTAGAGTTAAATTGATAAATAACGTGTACGAATTTGTTTAACGCATTTGTTTTGGTTACTCGACGGCTCCGTTCTCGTGTAGGCTACATATTGCGTTTTTTTTTAATTTGCTTACCGGGCTAAAGGTTAGCATGCTTAAAATACGTAAGTCGTTTTGTTCAACAAATTTGAGTAGATAACTCAGCAGTTGTTTGCATCAGAGCGACAATTTTTGAGATAGTTATTAAAACTGTTTAAAGGTTGTCAAACGATGTTTCTCGTTTTATATCCTTTAATTCTAGAGTTAAATTGATAAATAACGTGTACGAATTTGTTTAACGCATTTGTTTTGGTTACTCGACGTCTCCGTTCTCGTTTAGCCTACATATTGCGTTTTTTTTTTAATTTGCTTACCGGGCTAAAGGTTAGCATGCTTAAAATTAAGTCGTTTTGTTCAACAAATTTGAGTAGATAACTCAGCAGTTATTTGCATCAGAGCGACAATTTTTGAGATAGTTATTAAAACTGTTTAAAGGTTGTCAAACGTTGTTTCTCGTTGTATATCCTTTAATTCTAGTGTTAAATTGATAAATACCGTGTACGAATTTGTTTAACGCATTTGTTTTGGTTACTCGACGGCTCCGTTCTCGTGTAGCCAACATGTTGCGTTTTTTTTTTTAATTTGCTTACCGGGCTAAGGGTTAGCATGCTTAAAATACGTAAGTCGTTTTGTTCAACAAATTTGAGTAGGTAACTCAGCAGTTGTTTCCATCAGGGCGCCAATTTTTGAGATAGTTATTAAAACTGTTTAAAGGTTGTCAAACGATGTTTCTCGTTGTATATCCTTTAATTCTAGAGTTAAATTGATAAATAACGTGTACGAATTTGTTTAACGCATTTGTGTTGGTTACTCGACGTCTCCGTTCTCGTGTAGCCTACATATTGCGTTTTTTTTTAATTTGCTTACCGGGCTAAAGGTTAGCATGCTTAAAATACGTAAGTCGTTTTGTTCAACAAATTTGAGTAGATAACTCAGCAGTTGTTTGCATCAGAGCGACAATTTTTGAGATAGTTATTAAAACTGTTTAAAGGTTGTCGAACGTTGTTTCTCGTTGTATATCCTTTAATTCTAGTGTTAAATTGATAAATACCGTGTACGAATTTGTTTAACGCATTTGTTTTGGTTACTCGACGGCTCCGTTCTCGTGTAGCCTACATATTGCGTTTTTTTTTTTTAATTTGCTTACCGGGCTAAAGGTTAGCATGCTTAAAATACGTAATACGCCAATTGCACGGCTCAAGTATCCTTGTGCCAATTACCAATTTGCACAAGGATTTGCCTGGTGTGTGCACTGGTTGCGCTATTTGCGCAGAGAACTGTGCTAAAATCAAAACGATTTTGGTATTTACGCATGTCTGCAAATATTGCACATGCTTTTTTCTTCGTGTGTGGTGAATCTTACACAGTTTACCTGTGGTTTCTGATAATATAACGTCAGTAATTATTGCTTAAAAATGTTAATATCGAAGGCGTAAGGACCATCTCTAGCTTGTAACAGGAATTCACACAAATTCAATAATACATAATAATTTTTTATACAATTAGAACACATGTTTCATTTGGTGCGCTAGTTGAAAAATGAATATTGCGCAGTGCTGCAATGAGTTGAGCTGGTCTTGCAACTAAAATATAAAAATTATAAATACAATGGAAAATAAACGCTTCTGGTGCGAGTTTTTCGACTTATACTGTGAATTACCAGCACTGTGGAAAATAAATAGTGTTTTTTTATACAATTAGTGCCTTTTTTATACAATTAAAACACATGTTTTATTTGTTGCGCTATATTAAAAATGAATATTGCGCAGTGTTTTTGAGCCGTGTATGTCAAAATTTTCATTTGCACAAATTCCGTCGTTTTATATTTGCGCATGGCTTTTGTGTCATGTATGGGCCGTCTAAGTCGTTTTGTTCAACAAATTTGAGTAGATAACTCAGCAGTTGTTTGCATCAGAGCGACAATTTTTGAGATAGTTATTAAAACTGTTTAAAGGTTGTCAAACGTTGTTTCTCGTTGTATATCCTTTAATTCTAGTGTTAAATTGATAAATACCGTGTACGAATTTGTTTAACGCATTTGTTTTCGTTACTCGACGGCTCCGTTCTCGTGTAGCCTACATATTGCGTTTTTTTTTTTTAATTTGCTTACCGGGCTAAAGGTTAGCATGCTTAAAATACGTAAGTCGTTTTGTTCAACAAATTTGAGTAGGTAACTCAGCAGTTGTTTCCATCAGAGCGCCAATTTTTGAGATAGTTATTAAAACTGTTTAAAGGTTGTCAAACGATGTTTCTCGTTGTATATCCTTTAATTCTAGAGTTAAATTGATAAATAACGTTTACGAATTTGTTTAACGCATTTGTTTTGGTTACTCGACGTCTCCGTTCTCGTGTAGCCTACATATTGCGTTTTTTTTTTTTAATTTGCTTACCGGGCTAAAGGTTAGCATGCTTAAAATACGTAAGTCGTTTTGTTCAACAAATTTGAGTAGATAACTCAGCAGTTGTTTCCATCAGAGCGACAATTTTTGATATAGTTATTAAAACTGTTTAAAGGTTTTCAAACGTTGTTTCTCGTTGTATGTCCTTTAATTCTAGTGTTAAATTGATAAATACCGTGTACGAATTTGTTTAACGCATTTGTTTTGGTTACTCGACGGCTCCGTTCTCGTGTAGCCTACATATTGCATTTTTTTTTTTTAATTTGCTTACCGGGCTAAAGGTTAGCATGCTTAAAATACGTAAGTCGTTTTGTTCAACAAATTTGAGTAGATAACTCAGCAGTTGTTTCCATCAGAGCGACAATTTTTGAGATAGTTATTAAAACTGTTTAAAGGTTGTCAAACGTTGTTTCTCGTTGTATATCCTTTAATTCTAGAGTTAAATTGATAAATAACGTGTACGAATTTGTTTAACGCATTTGTTTTGGTTACTCGACGTCTCCGTTCTCGTGTAGCCTACATATTGCGTTTTTTTTTTTAATTTGCTTACCGGGCTTAAGGTTAGCATGCTTAAAATACGTAAGTCGTTTTGTTCAACAAATTTGAGTAGATAACTCAGCAGTTGTTTGCATCAGAGCGACAATTTTTGAGATAGTTATTAAAACTGTTTAAAGGTTGTCAAACGTTGTTTCTCGTTGTATGTCCTTTAATTCTAGTGTTAAATTGATAAATACCGTGTACGAATTTGTTTAACGCATTTGTTTTGGTTACTCGACGGCTCCGTTCTCGTGTAGCCTACATATTGCATTTTTTTTTTAATTTGCTTACCGGGCTAAAGGTTAGCATGCTTAAAATACGTAAGTCGTTTTGTTCAACAAATTTAAGTAGATAACTCATCAGTTGTTTGCATCAGAGCGTCAATTTTTGAGATAGTTATTAAAACTGTTTAAAGGTTGTCAAACGTTGTTTCTCGTTGTATATCGTTTAACTCTAGAGTTAAATTTATAAATAACGTGTACGAATTTGTTTACCGCATTTGTTTTGGTTACTCGACGTCTCCGTTCTCGTGTAGCCTACATATTGCGTTTTTTTTTATTTGCTTACCGGGCTAAAGGTTAGCATGCTTAAAATACGTAAGTCGTTTTGTTCAACAAATTTGAGTAGATAATTCAGCAGTTGTTTGCATCAGAGCGACAATTTTTGAGATAGTTATTAAAACTATTTAAAGGTTGTCAAACGATGTTTCTCGTTGTATATCCTTTAATTCTAGAGTTAAATTGATAAATAACGTGTACGAATTTGTTTAACGCATTTGTTTTGGTTACTCGACGTCTCCGTTCTCGTGTAGCCTACATATTGCGTTTTTTTTTATTTGCTTACCGGGCTAAAGGTTAGCATGGTTTAATTACGTAAGTCGTTTTGTTCAACAAATTTGAGTAGATAACTCAGCAGTTGTTTGCATCAGGTGTACGAATTTGTTTAACGCATTTGTTTTGGTTACTCGAAGTCTCCGTTCTCGTGTAGCCTACATATTGCGTTTTTTTTTTAATTTGCTTACCGGGCTAAAGGTTAGCAGGCTTAAAATACGTAAGTCGTTTTGTTCAACAAATTTAAGTAGATAACTCAGCAGTTGTTTCCATCAGAGCGACAATTTTTGAGATAGTTATTAAAACTGTTTAAAGGTTGTCAAACATTGTTTCTCGTTGTATATCCTTTAATTCTAGAGTTAAATTGATAAATAACGTGTACGAATTTGTTTAGCGCATTTGTTTTGGTTACTCGACGTCTCCGCTCTCGTGTAGCCTACATATTGCGTTTTTTTTTTTAATTTGCTTACCGGGCTAAAGGTTAACATGCTTAAAATACGTAAGTCGTTTTGTTCAACAAATTTGAGTAGATAACTCAGCAGTTGTTTGCATTAGAGTGACAATTTTTGAGATAGTTATTAAAACTATTTAAAGGTTGTCAAACGATGTTTCTCGTTGTATATCCTTTAATTCTAGAGTTAAATTGATAAATAACGTGTACGAATTTGTTTAACGCATTTGTTTTGGTTACCCGACGTCTCCGTTCTCGTGTAGCCTACATATTGCGTTTTTTTTTTTTAATTTGCTTACCGGGCTAAGGGTTAGCATGCTTAAAATACGTAAGTCGTTTTGTTCAACAAATTTAAGTAGATAACTCATCAGTTGTTTGCATCAGAGCGACAATTTTTGAGATAGTTATTAAAACTGTTTAAAGGTTGTCAAACGTTGTTTCTCGTTAGAGTTAAATTGATAAATAACGTGTACGAATTTGTTTAACGCATTTGTTTTGGTTACTCGATGTCTCCGTTCTCGTGTAGCCTACATATTGCGTTTTTTTTTAATTTGCTTACCGGGCTAAAGGTTAGCGTGCTTAAAATACGTAAGTCGTTTTGTTCAACAAATTTGAGTAGATAACTCAGCAGTTGTTTCCATCAGAGCGACAATTTTTGAGATAGTTATTAAAACTGTTTGAAGGTTGTCAAACGTTGTTTCTCGTTGTATATCCTTTAATTCTAGAGTTAAATCGATAAATAACGTGTACGAATTTGTTTATCGCATTTGTTTTGGTTACTCGACGTCTCCGTTCTCGTGTAGCCTACATATTGCGTTTTTTTTTTTAATTTGCTTACCGGGCTAAAGGTTAGCATGCTTAAAATACGTAAGTCGTTTTGTTCAACAAATTTGAGTAGATAACTCAGCAGTTGTTTCCATCAGAGCGACAATTTTTGAGATAGTTATTAAAACTGTTTAAAGGTTGTCAAACGTTGTTTGTCGTTGTATATCCTTTAATTCTAGAGTTAAATTGATAAATAACGTGTACGAATTTGTTTAACGCATTTGTTTTGGTTACTCGACGTCTCCGTTCTCGTGTAGCCTACATATTGCGTTTTTTTTTAATTTGCTTACCGGGCTAAAGGTTAGCATGCTTAAAATACGTAAGTCGTTTTGTTCAACAAATTTGAGTAGATAACTCAGCAGTTGTTTCCATCAGAGCGACAATTTTTGAGATAGTTATTAAAACTGTTTGAAGGTTGTCAAACGTTGTTTCTCGTTGTATATCCTTTAATTCTAGAGTTAAATCGATAAATAACGTGTACGAATTTGTTTAACGCATTTGTTTTGGTTACTCGACGTCTCCGTTCTCGTGTAGCCTACATATTGCGTTTTTTTTTTTAATTTGCTTACCGGGCTAAAGGTTAGCATGCTTAAAATACGTAAGTCGTTTTGTTCAACAAATTTGAGTAGATAACTCAGCAGTTGTTTCCATCAGAGCGACAATTTTTGAGATAGTTATTAAAACTGTTTAAAGGTTGTCAAACGTTGTTTCTCGTTGTATATCCTTTAATTCTAGAGTTAAATTGATAAATAACGTGTACGAATTTGTTTTACGCATTTGTTTTGGTTACTCGACGTCTCCGTTCTCGTGTAGCCTACATATTGCGTTTTTTTTTTAATTTTCTTACCGGGCTAAAGGTTAGCATGCTTAAAATACGTAAGTCGTTTTGTTCAACAAATTTGAGTAGATAACTCAGCAGTTGTTTGCATCAGAGCGACAATTTTTGAGATAGTTATTAAAACTATTTAAAGGTTGTCAAACGATGTTTCTCGTTGTATATCCTTTAATTCTAGAGTTAAATTGATAAATGACGTGTACGAATTTGTTTAACGCATTTGTTTTGGTTACTCGACGTCTCCGTTCTCGTGTAGCCTACATATTGCGTTTTTTTTTTTAATTTGCTTACCGGGCTAAAGGTTAGCATGCTTAAAATACGTAAGTCGTTTTGTTCAACAAATTTGAGTAGATAACTCAGCAGTTGTTTCCATCAGAGCGACAATTTTTGAGATAGTTATTAAAACTGTTTAAAGGTTGTCAAACGTTGTTTCTCGTTGTATATCCTTTAATTCTAGTGTTAAATTGATAAATACCGTTTACGAATTTGTTTAACCCATTTGTTTTGGTTACTCGACGGCTCCGTTCTCGTGTAGCCTACATATTGCGTTTTTTTTTTAATTTGCTTACCGGGCTAAAGGTTAGCATGCTTAAAATACGTAAGTCGTTTTGTTCAACAAATTTAAGTAGATAACTCATCAGTTGTTTGCATCAGAGCGACAATTTTTGAGATAGTTATTAAAACTGTTTAAAGGTTGTCAAACGTTGTTTCTCGTTGTATATCGTTTTATTCTAGAGTTAAATTGATAAATAACGTGTACGAATTTGTTTAACGCATTTGTTTTGGTTACTCGACGTCTCCGTTCTCGTGTAGCCTACATATTGCGTTTTTTTTTAATTTGCTTACCGGGCTAAAGGTTAGCATGCTTAAAATACGTAAGTCGTTTTGTTCAACAAATTTGAGTAGATAACTCAGCACTTGTTTGCATCAGAGCGACAATTTTTGAGATAGTTATTAAAACTATTTAAAGGTTGTCAAACGATGTTTCTCGTTGTATATCCTTTAATTCTAGAGTTAAATTGATAAATAACGTGTACGAATTTGTTTAACGCATTTGTTTTGGTTACTCGACGTCTCCGTTCTCGTGTAGCCTACATATTGCGTTTTTTTTTTATTTGCTTACCGGGCTAAAGGTTAGCATGCTTAAAATACGTAAGTCGTTTTGTTCAACAAATTTGAGTAGATAACTCAGCAGTTGTTTGCATCAGAGCGACAATTTTTGAGATAGTTATTAAAACTATTTAAAGGTTGTCAAACGATGTTTCTCGTTGTATATCCTTTAATTCTAGAGTTAAATTGATAAATAACGTGTACGAATTTGTTTAACGCATTTGGTTTGGTTACTCGACGTCTCCGTTCTCGTGTAGCCTACATATTGCGTTTTTTTTTTTTTAATTTGCTTACCGGGCTAAAGGTTAGCATGCTTAAAATACGTAAGTCGTTTTGTTCAACAAATTTGAGTAGATAACTCAGCAGTTGTTTCTATCAGAGCGACAATTTTTGAGCTAGTTATTAAAACTGTTTAAAGGTTGTCAAACGTTGTTTCTCGTTGTATATCCTTTAATTCTAGTGTTAAATTGATAAATACCGTGTACGAATTTGTTTAACCCATTTGTTTTGGTTACTCGACGGCTCCGTTCTCGTGTAGCCTACATATTGCGTTTTTTTTTTAATTTGCTTACCGGGCTAAAGGTTAGCATGCTTAAAATACGTAAGTCGTTTTGTTCAACAAATTTAAGTAGATAGCTCATCAGTTGTTTGCAACAGAGCGACAATTTTTGAGATAGTTATTAAAACTGTTTAAAGGTTGTCAAACGTTGTTTCTCGTTGTATATCCTTTAATTCTAGAGTTAAATTGATAAATAACGTGTACGAGTTTGTTTAACGCATTTGTTTTGGTTACTCGACGGCTCCGTTCTCGTGTAGCCTACTAATTGCGTTTTTTTTTAATTTGCTTACCGGGCTAAAGGTTAGCATGCTTAAAATACGTAAGTCGTTTTGTTCAACAAACTTGAGAAGATAACTCAGCAGTTGTTTGCATCAGAGCGACAATTTTTGAGATAGTTATTAAAACTGTTTAAAGGTTGTCAAACGTTGTTTCTCGTTGTATATCCTTTAATTCTAGAGTTAAATTGATAAATAACGTGTACGAATTTGTTTAACGCATTTGTTTTGGTTACTCGACGTCTCCGTTCTCGTGTAGCCTACATATTGCGTTTTTTTTTTTAATTTGCTTACCGGGCTAAAGGTTAGCATGCTTAAAATACGTAAGTCGTTTTGTTCAACAAATTTAAGTAGATAACTCAGCAGTTGTTTGCATCAGAGCGACAATTTTTGAGATAGTTATTAAAACTATTTAAAGGTTGTCAAACGATGTTTCTCGTTGTATATCCTTTAATTCTAAAGTTAAATTGATAAATAACGTGTACGAATTTGTTTAACGCATTTGTTTTGGTTACTCGACGTCTCCGTTCTCGTGTAGCCTACATATTGCGTTTTTTTTTAATTTGCTTACCGGGCTAAAGGTTAGCATGCTTAAAATACGTAAGTCGTTTTGTTCAACAAATTTGAGTAGATAACTCATCAGTTGTTTGCATCAGAGCGACAATTTTTGAGATAGTTATTAAAACTGTTTAAAGGTTGTCAAACGTTGTTTCTCGTTGTATATCCTTTAATTCTAGAGTTAAATTGATAAATAACGTGTACGAATTTGTTTAACGCATTTGGTTTTGTTACTCGACGTCTCCGTTCTCGTGTAGCCTACATATTGCGTTTTTTTTTTAATTTGCTTACCGGGCTAAAGGTTAGCATGCTTAAAATACGTAAGTCGTTTTGTTCAACAAATTTGAGTAGATAACTCAGCAGTTGTTTCCATCAGAGCGACAATTTTTGAGATAGTTATTAAAACTGTTTAAAGGTTGTCAAACGTTGTTTCTCGTTGTATATCCTTTAATTCTAGAGTTAAATTGATAAATAACGTGTACGAATTTGTTTAACGCATTTGTTTTGGTTACTCGACGTCTCCGTTCTCGTGTAGCCTACATATTGCGTTTTTTTTTTATTTGCTTACCGGGCTAAAGGTTAGCATGCTTAAAATACGTAAGTCGTTTTGTTCAACAAATTTGAGTAGATAACTCAGCAGTTGTTTGCATCAGAGCGACAATTTTTGAGATAGTTATTAAAACTGTTTAAAGGTTTTCAAACGTTGTTTCTCGTTGTATATCCTTTAATTCTAGAGTTAAATTGATAAATAACGTGTACGAATTTGTTTAACGCATTTGTTTTGGTTCATCGACGGCTCCGTTCTCGTGTAGCCTACATATTGCGTTTTTTTTTAATTTGCTTACCGGGCTAAAGGTTAGCATGCTTAAAATACGTAAGTCGTTTTGTTCAACAAATTTGAGTAGATAACTCATCAGTTGTTTGCATCAGAGCGACAATTTTTGAGATAGTTATTAAAACAGTTTAAAGGTTGTCAAACGTTGTTTCTCGTTGTATATCCTTTAATTCTAGAGTTAAATTGATAAATAACGTGTACGAATTTGTTTAACGCATTTGTTTTGGTTACTCGACGGCTCCGTTCTCGTGTAGCCTACATATTGCGTTTTTTTTTAATTTGCTTACCGGGCTAAAGGTTAGCATGCTTAAAATACGTAAGTCGTTTTGTTCAACAAATTTGAGTAGATAACTCAGCAGTTGTTTCCATCAGAGCGACAATTTTTGAGATAGTTATTAAAACTATTTAAAGGTTGTCAAACGATGTTTCTCGTTGTATATCCTTTAATTCTAGAGTTAAATTGATAAATAACGTGTACGAATTTGTTTAACCCATTTGTTTTGGTTACTCGACGGCTCCGTTCTCGTGTAGCCTACATATTGCGTTTTTTTTTAATTTGCTTACCGGGCTAAAGGTTAGCATGCTTAAAATACGTAAGTCGTTTTGTTCAACAAATTTGAGTAGATAACTCAGCAGTTGTTTGCATCAGAGCGACAATTTTTGAGATAGTTATTAAAACTGTTTAAAGGTTGTCAAACGTTGTTTCTCGTTGCATATCCTTTAATTCTAGAGTTTAATTGATAAATAACGTGTACGAATTTGTTTAACGCATTTGTTTTGGTTACTCGACGTCTCCGTTCTCGTGTAGCCTACATATTGGGTTTTTTTTTTTAATTTGCTTACCGGGCTGAAGGTTAGCATGCTTAAAATACGTAAGTCGTTTTGTTCAACAAATTTGAGTAGATAACTCAGCAGTTGTTTGCATCAGAGCGACAATTTTTGAGATAGTTATTAAAACAGTTTAAAGGTTGTCAAACGTTGTTTCTCGTTGTATATCCTTTAATTCTAGAGTTAAATTGATAAATAACGTGAACGAATTTGTTTAACGCATTTGTTTTGGTTAATCGACGTCTCCGTTCTCGTGTAGCCTACATATTGCGTTTTTTTTAATTTGCTTACCGGGCTAAAGGTTAGCATGCTTAAAATACGTAAGTGGTTTTGTTCAACAAATTTGAGTAGATAACTCAGCAGTTGTTTCCATCAGAGCGACAATTTTTGAGATAGTTATTAAAACTGTTTAAAGGTTGTCAAACGATGTTTCTCGTTGTATATCCTTTAATAGAGTTAAATTGATAAATAACGTGTACGAATTTGTTTAACGCATTTGTTTTGGTTACTCGACGTCTCCGTTCTCGTGTAGCCTACATATTGCGTTTTTTTTTAATTTGCTTACCGGGCTAAAGGTTAGCATGCTTAAAATACGTAAGTCGTTTTGTTCAACAAATTTGAGTAGATAACTCAGCAGTTGTTTGCATCAGAGCGACAATTTTTGAGATAGTTATTAAAACTATTTAAAGGTTGTCAAACGATATTTCTCGTTGTATATCCTTTAATTCTAGAGTTAAATTGATAAAGAACGTGTACGAATTTGTTTAACGCATTTGTTTTGGTTACTCGACGTCTCCGTTCTCGTGTAGCCTACATATTGCGTTTTTTTTTTATTTGCTTACCGGGCTAAAGGTTAGCATGCTTAAAATACGTAAGTCGTTTTGTTCAACAAATTTGAGTAGATAACTCAGCAGTTGTTTGCATCAGAGCGACAATTTTTGAGATAGTTATTAAAACTATTTAAAGGTTGTCAAACGATGTTTCTCGTTGTATATCCTTTAATTCTAGAGTTAAATTGATAAATAACGTGTACGAATTTGTTTAACGCATTTGGTTTGGTTACTCGACGTCTCCGTTCTCGTGTAGCCTACATATTGCGTTTTTTTTTTTAATTTGATTACCGGGCTAAAGGTTAGCATGCTTAAAATACGTAAGTCGTTTTGTTCAACAAATTTGAGTAGATAACTCAGCAGTTGTTTCTATCAGGCGACAATTTTTGAGCTAGTTATTAAAACTGTTTAAAGGTTGTCAAACGTTGTTTCTCGTTGTATATCCTTTAATTCTAGTGTTAAATTGATAAATACCGTGTACGAATTTGTTTAACCCATTTGTTTTGGTTACTCGACGGCTCCGTTCTCGTGTAGCCTACATATTGCGTTTTTTTTTTTTAATTTGCTTACCGGGCTAAAGGTTAGCATGCTTAAAATACGTAAGTCGTTTTGTTCAACAAATTTAAGTAGATAGCTCATCAGTTGTTTGCAACAGAGCGACAATTTTTGAGATAGTTATTAAAACTGTTTAAAGGTTGTCAAACGTTGTTTCTCGTTGTATATCCTTTAATTCTAGAGTTAAATTGATAAATAACGTGTACGAGTTTGTTTAACGCATTTGTTTTGGTTACTCGACGGCTCCGTTCTCGTGTAGCCTACTAATTGCGTTTTTTTTTAATTTGCTTACCGGGCTAAAGGTTAGCATGCTTAAAATACGTAAGTCGTTTTGTTCAACAAACTTGAGTAGATAACTCAGCAGTTGTTTGCATCAGAGCGACAATTTTTGAGATAGTTATTAAAACTGTTTAAAGGTTGTCAAACGTTGTTTCTCGTTGTATATCCTTTAATTCTAGAGTTAAATTGATAAATAACGTGTACGAATTTGTTTAACGCATTTGTTTTGGTTACTCGACGTCTCCGTTCTCGTGTAGCCTACATATTGCGTTTTTTTTTTTTTAATTTGCTTACCGGGCTAAAGGTTAGCATGCTTAAAATACGTAAGTCGTTTTGTTCAACAAATTTAAGTAGATAACTCAGCAGTTGTTTGCATCAGAGCGACAATTTTTGAGATAGTTATTAAAACTATTTAAAGGTTGTCAAACGATGTTTCTCGTTGTATATCCTTTAATTCTAAAGTTAAATTGATAAATAACGTGTACGAATTTGTTTAACGCATTTGTTTTGGTTACTCGACGTCTCCGTTCTCGTGTAGCCTACATATTGCTTTTTTTTTTAATTTGCTTACCGGGCTAAAGGTTAGCATGCTGAAAATACGTAAGTCGTTTTGTTCAACAAATTTGAGTAGATAACTCATCAGTTGTTTGCATCAGAGCGACAATTTTTGAGATAGTTATTAAAACTGTTTAAAGGTTGTCAAACGTTGTTTCTCGTTGTATATCCTTTAATTCTAGAGTTAAATTGATAAATAACGTGTACGAATTTGTTTAACGCATTTGGTTTGGTTACTCGACGTCTCCGTTCTCGTGTAGCCTACATATTGCGTTTTTTTTTGAATTTGCTTACCGGGCTAAAGGTTAGCATGCTTAAAATACGTAAGTCGTTTTGTTCAACAAATTTGAGTAGATAACTCAGCAGTTGTTTCCATCAGAGCGACAATTTTAGAGATAGTTATTAAAACTGTTTAAAGGTTGTCAAACGTTGTTTCTCGTTGTATATCCTTTAATTCTAGAGTTAAATTGATAAATAACGTGTACGAATTTGTTTAACGCATTTGTTTTGGTTACTCCACGTCTCCGTTCTCGTGTAGCCTACATATTGCGTTTTTTTTTAATTTGCTTACCGGGCTAAAGGTTAGCATGCTTAAAATACGTAAGTCGTTTTGTTCAACAAATTTGAGTAGATAACTCAGCAGTTGTTTGCATCAGAGCGACAATTTTTGAGATAGTTATTAAAACTGTTTAAAGGTTGTCAAACGTTGTTTCTCGTTGTATATCCTTTAATTCTAGAGTTAAATTGATAAATAACGTGTACGAATTTGTTTAACGCATTTGGTTTGGTTACTCGACGTCTCCGTTCTCGTGTAGCCTACATATTGCGTTTTTTTTTTTAATTTGCTTACCGGGCTAAAGGTTAGCATGCTTAAAATACGTAAGTCGTTTTGTTCAACAAATTTGAGTAGATAACTCAGCAGTTGTTTGCATCAGAGCGACAATTTTTGAGATAGTTATTAAAACTGTTTAAAGGTTTTCAAACGTTGTTTCTCGTTGTATATCCTTTAATTCTAGAGTTAAATTGATAAATAACGTGTACGAATTTGTTTAACGCATTTGTTTTGGTTACTCGACGTCTCCGTTCTCGTGTAGCCTACATATTGCGTTTTTTTTAATTTGCTTACCGGGCTAAAGGTTAGCATGCTTAAAATACGTAAGTGGTTTTGTTCAACAAATTTGAGTAGATAACTCAGCAGTTGTTTCCATCAGAGCGACAATTTTTGAGATAGTTATTAAAACTGTTTAAAGGTTGTCAAACGATGTTTCTCGTTGTATATCATTTAATAGAGTTAAATTGATAAATAACGTGTACGAATTTGTTTAACGCATTTGATTTGGTTACTCGACGTCTCCGTTCTCGTGTAGCCTACATATTGCGTTTTTTTTTTTAATTTGCTTACCGGGCTAAAGGTTAGCATGCTTAAAATACGTAAGTCGTTTTGTTCAACAAATTTGAGTAGATAACTCAGTAGTTGTTTGCATCAGAGCGACAATTTTTGAGATAGTTATTAAAACTATTTAAAGGTTGTCAAACGATGTTTCTCGTTGTATATCCTTTAATTCTAGAGTTAAATTGATAAATAACGTGTACGAATTTGTTTAACGCATTTGTTTTGGTTACTCGACGGCTCCGTTCTCGTGTAGCCTACATATTGCGTTTTTTTTTAATTTGCTTACCGGGCTAAAGGTTAGCATGCTTAAAATACGTAAGTCGTCTTGTTCAACAAATTTGAGTAGATAACTCAGCAGTTGTTTGCATCAGAGCGACAATTTTTGAGATAGTTATTAAAACTATTTAAAGGTTGTCAAACGATGTTTCTCGTTGTATATCCTTTAATTCTAGAGTTAAATTGATAAATAACGTGTACGAATTTGTTTAACGCATTTGTTTTGGTTACTCGACGGCTCCGTTCTCATGTAGCCTACATATTGCGTTTTTTTTTAATTTGCTTACCGGGCTAAAGGTTAGCATGCTTAAAATACGTAAGTCGTTTTGTTCAACAAATTTTAGTAGATAACTCAGCAGTTGTTTGCATTAGAGCGACAATTTTTGAGATAGTTATTAAAACTATTTAAAGGTTGTCAAACGATGTTTCTCGTTGTATATCCTTTAATTCTAGAGTTAAATTGATAAATAACGTGTACGAATTTGTTTAACGCATTTGTTTTGGTTACTCGACGTCTCCGTTCTCGTGTAGCCTACATATTGCGTTTTTTTTAATTTGCTTACCGGGCTAAAGGTTAGCATGCTTAAAATACGTAAGTCGTTTTGTTCAACAAATTTGAGTAGATAACTCAGCAGTTGTTTGCATCAGAGCGACAATTTTTGAGATAGTTATTAAAACTATTTAAAGGTTGTCAAACGTTGTTTCTCGTTGTATATCCTTTAATTCTAGAGTTAAATTGATAAATAACGTGTACGAATTTGTTTAACGCATTTGTTTTGGTTACTCGACGTCTCCGTTCTCGTGTAGCCTACATATTGCGTTTTTTTTAATTTGCTTACCGGGCTAAAGGTTAGCATGCTTAAAATACGTAGGTCGTTTTGTTCAACAAATTTGAGTAGATAACTCAGCAGTTGTTTCCATCAGAGCGACAATTTTTGAGATAGTTATTAAAACTGTTTAAAGGTTGTCAAACGATGTTTCTCGTTGTATATCCTTTAATTCTTGAGTTAAATTGATAAATAACGTGTACGAATTTGTTTAACGCATTTGTTTTGGTTACTTGACGTCTCCGTTCTCGTGTAGCCTACATATTGCGTTTTTTTTTTTAATTTGCTTACCGGGCTAAAGGTTAGCATGCTTAAAATACGTAAGTCGTTTTGTTCAACAAAATTGAGTAGAAAACTCAGTAGTTGTGTGCATCAGAGCGAAAATTTTTGAGATAGTTATTAAAACTGTTTAAAGGTTGTCAAACGTTGTTTCTCGTTGTATATCCTTTAATTCTAGAGTTAAATTGATAAATAACGTGTACGAATTTGTTTAACGCATTTGTTTTGGTTACTCGACGTCTCCGTTCTCGTGTAGCCTACATATTGCGTTTTTTTTTAATTTGCTTACCGGGCTAAAGGTTAGCATGCTTAAAATACGTAGGTCGTTTTGTTCAACAAATTTGAGTAGATAACTCAGCAGTTGTTTCCATCAGAGCGACAATTTTTGAGATAGTTATTAAAACTGTTTAAAGGTTGTCAAACGATGTTTCTCGTTGTATATCCTTTAATTCTTGAGTTAAATTGATAAATAACGTGTACGAATTTGTTTAACGCATTTGTTTTGGTTACTCGACGTCTCCGTTCTCGTGTAGCCTACATATTGCGTTTTTTTTTTTAATTTGCTTACCGGGCTAAAGGTTAGCATGCTTAAAATACGTAAGTCGTTTTGTTCAACAAAATTGAGTAGATAACTCAGTAGTTGTTTGCATCAGAGCGACAATTTTTGAGATAGTTATTAAAACTGTTTAAAGGTTGTCAAACGTTGTTTCTCGTTGTATATCCTTTATTTCTAGAGTTAAATTGATAAATAACGTGTACGAATTTGTTTAACGCATTTGTTTTGGTTACTCGACGTCTCCGTTCTCGTGTAGCCTACATATTGCGTTTTTTTTTAATTTGCTTACCGGGCTAAAGGTTAGCATGCTTAAAATACGTAAGTCGTTTTGTTCAACAAATTTTAGTAGATAACTCAGCAGTTGTTTGCATTAGAGCGACAATTTTTGAGATAGTTATTAAAACTATTTAAAGGTTGTCAAACGATGTTTCTCGTTGTATATCCTTTAATTCTAGAGTTAAATTGATAAATAACGTGTACGAATTTGTTTAACGCATTTGTTTTGGTTACTCGACGTCTCCGTTCTCGTGTAGCCTACATATTGCGTTTTTTTTTAATTTGCTTACCGGGCTAAAGGTTAGCATGCTTAAAATACGTAAGTCGTTTTGTTCAACAAATTTGAGTAGATAACTCAGCAGTTGTTTGCATCAGAGCGACAATTTTTGAGATAGTTATTAAAACTATTTAAAGGTTGTCAAACGTTGTTTCTCGTTGTATATCCTTTAATTCTTGAGTTAAATTGATAAATAACGTGTACGAATTTGTTTAACGCATTTGTTTTGGTTAATCGACGTCTCCGTTCTCGTGTAGCCTACATATTGCGTTTTTTTTTTTAATTTGCTTACCGGGCTAAAGGTTAGCATGCTTAAAATACGTAAGTCGTTTTGTTCAACAAAATTGAGTAGAAAACTCAGTAGTTGTTTGCATCAGAGCGAACATTTTTGAGATAGTTATTAAAACTGTTTAAAGGTTGTCAAACGTTGTTTCTCGTTGTATATCCTTTAATTCTAGAGTTAAATTGATAAATAACGTGTACGAATTTGTTTAACGCATTTGTTGTGGTTACTCGACGTCTCCGTTCTCGTGTAGCCTACATATTGCGATTTTTTTTAATTTGCTTACCGGGCTAAAGGTTAGCATGCTTAAAATACGTAGGTCGTTTTGTTCAACAAATTTGAGTAGATAACTCAGCAGTTGTTTCCATCAGAGCGACAATTTTTGAGATAGTTATTAAAACTGTTTAAAGGTTGTCAAACGATGTTTCTCGTTGTATATCCTTTAATTCTTGAGTTAAATTGATAAATAACGTGTACGAATTTGTTTAACGCATTTGTTTTGGTTACTCGACGTCTCCGTTCTCGTGTAGCCTACATATTGCGTTTTTTTTTTTAATTTGCTTACCGGGCTAAAGGTTAGCATGCTTAAAATACGTAAGTCGTTTTGTTCAACAAAATTGAGTAGATAACTCAGTAGTTGTTTGCATCAGAGCGACAATTTTTGAGATAGTTATTAAAACTGTTTAAAGGTTGTCAAACGTTGTTTCTCGTTGTATATCCTTTATTTCTAGAGTTAAATTGATAAATAACGTGTACGAATTTTTTAACGCATTTGTTTTTGTTACTCGACGTCTCCGTTCTCGTGTAGCCTACATATTGCGTTTTTTTTTTAATTTGCTTACCGGGCTAAAGGTTAGCATGTTTAAAATACGTAAGTCGTTTTGTTCAACAAATTTAAGTAGATAACTCATCAGTTGTTTGCATCAGAGCGACAATTTTTGAGATAGTTATTAAAACTGTTTATAGGTTGTCAAACGTTGTTTCTCGTTGTATATCCTTTAATTCTAGAGTTAAATTGATAAATAACGTGTACGAATTTGTTTAACGCATTTGTTTTGGTTACTCGACGTCTCCGTTCTCGTGTAGCCTACATATTGCGTTTTTTTTTTAATTTGCTTACCGGGCTAAAGGTTAGCATGCTTAAAATACGTAAGTCGTTTTGTTCAACAAATTTGAGTAGATAACTCAGCAGTTGTTTGCATCAGAGCGACAATTTTTGAGATAGTTATTAAAACTATTTAAAGGTTGTCAAACGTTGTTTCTCGTTGTATATCCTTTAATTCTTGAGTTAAATTGATAAATAACGTGTACGAATTTGTTTAACGCATTTGTTTTGGTTAATCGACGTCTCCGTTCTCGTGTAGCCTACATATTGCGTTTTTTTTTTTAATTTGCTTACCGGGCTAAAGGTTAGCATGCTTAAAATACGTAAGTCGTTTTGTTCAACAAATTTTAGTAGATAACTCAGCAGTTGTTTGCATTAGAGCGACAATTTTTGAGATAGTTATTAAAACTATTTAAAGGTTGTCAAACGTTGTTTCTCGTTGTATATCCTTTAATTCTTGAGTTAAATTGATAAATAACGTGTACGAATTTGTTTTACGCATTTGTTTTGGTTACTCGACGTCTCCGTTCTCGTGTAGCCTACATATTGCGTTTTTTTTTTAATTTGCTTACCGGGCTAAAGGTTAGCATGCTTAAAATACGTAAGTCGTTTTGTTCAACAAATTTGAGTAGATAACTCAGTAGTTGTTTGCATCAGAGCGACAATTTTTGAGATAGTTATTAAAACTATTTAAAGGTTGTCAAACGATGTTTCTCGTTGTATATCCTTTAATTCTAGAGTTAAATTGATAAATAACGTGTACGAATTTGTTTAACGCATTTGTTTTGGTTAATCGACGTCTCCGTTCTCGTGTAGCCTACATATTGCGTTTTTTTTTTAATTTGCTTACCGGGCTAAAGGTTAGCATGCTTAAAATACGTAAGTCGTTTTGTTCAACAAATTTGAGTAGATAACTCAGTAGTTGTTTGCATCAGAGCGACAATTTTTGAGATAGTTATTAAAACTATTTAAAGGTTGTCAAACGATGTTTCTCGTTGTATATCCTTTAATTCTAGAGTTAAATTGATAAATAACGTGTACGAATTTGTTTAACGCATTTGTTTTGGTTACTCGACGGCTCCGTTCTCGTGTAGCCTACATATTGCGTTTTTTTTTAATTTGCTTACCGGGCTAAAGGTTAGCATGCTTAAAATACGTAAGTCGTCTTGTTCAACAAATTTGAGTAGATAACTCAGCAGTTGTTTGCATCAGAGCGACAATTTTTGAGATAGTTATTAAAACTATTTAAAGGTTGTCAAACGATGTTTCTCGTTGTATATCCTTTAATTCTAGAGTTAAATTGATAAATAACGTGTACGAATTTGTTTAACGCATTTGTTTTGGTTACTCGACGGCTCCGTTCTCATGTAGCCTACATATTGCGTTTTTTTTTAATTTGCTTACCGGGCTAAAGGTTAGCATGCTTAAAATACGTAAGTCGTTTTGTTCAACAAATTTTAGTAGATAACTCAGCAGTTGTTTGCATTAGAGCGACAATTTTTGAGATAGTTATTAAAACTATTTAAAGGTTGTCAAACGATGTTTCTCGTTGTATATCCTTTAATTCTAGAGTTAAATTGATAAATAACGTGTACGAATTTGTTTAACGCATTTGTTTTGGTTACTCGACGTCTCCGTTCTCGTGTAGCCTACATATTGCGTTTTTTTTAATTTGCTTACCGGGCTAAAGGTTAGCATGCTTAAAATACGTAAGTGGTTTTGTTCAACAAATTTGAGTAGATAACTCAGCAGTTGTTTGCATCAGAGCGACAATTTTTGAGATAGTTATTAAAACTATTTAAAGGTTGTCAAACGTTGTTTCTCGTTGTATATCCTTTAATTCTAGAGTTAAATTGATAAATAACGTGTACGAATTTGTTTAACGCATTTGTTTTGGTTACTCGACGTCTCCGTTCTCGTGTAGCCTACATATTGCGTTTTTTTTAATTTGCTTACCGGGCTAAAGGTTAGCATGCTTAAAATACGTAGGTCGTTTTGTTCAACAAATTTGAGTAGATAACTCAGCAGTTGTTTCCATCAGAGCGACAATTTTTGAGATAGTTATTAAAACTGTTTAAAGGTTGTCAAACGATGTTTCTCGTTGTATATCCTTTAATTCTTGAGTTAAATTGATAAATAACGTGTACGAATTTGTTTAACGCATTTGTTTTGGTTACTTGACGTCTCCGTTCTCGTGTAGCCTACATATTGCGTTTTTTTTTTTAATTTGCTTACCGGGCTAAAGGTTAGCATGCTTAAAATACGTAAGTCGTTTTGTTCAACAAAATTGAGTAGAAAACTCAGTAGTTGTGTGCATCAGAGCGAAAATTTTTGAGATAGTTATTAAAACTGTTTAAAGGTTGTCAAACGTTGTTTCTCGTTGTATATCCTTTAATTCTAGAGTTAAATTGATAAATAACGTGTACGAATTTGTTTAACGCATTTGTTTTGGTTACTCGACGTCTCCGTTCTCGTGTAGCCTACATATTGCGTTTTTTTTTAATTTGCTTACCGGGCTAAAGGTTAGCATGCTTAAAATACGTAGGTCGTTTTGTTCAACAAATTTGAGTAGATAACTCAGCAGTTGTTTCCATCAGAGCGACAATTTTTGAGATAGTTATTAAAACTGTTTAAAGGTTGTCAAACGATGTTTCTCGTTGTATATCCTTTAATTCTTGAGTTAAATTGATAAATAACGTGTACGAATTTGTTTAACGCATTTGTTTTGGTTACTCGACGTCTCCGTTCTCGTGTAGCCTACATATTGCGTTTTTTTTTTTAATTTGCTTACCGGGCTAAAGGTTAGCATGCTTAAAATACGTAAGTCGTTTTGTTCAACAAAATTGAGTAGATAACTCAGTAGTTGTTTGCATCAGAGCGACAATTTTTGAGATAGTTATTAAAACTGTTTAAAGGTTGTCAAACGTTGTTTCTCGTTGTATATCCTTTATTTCTAGAGTTAAATTGATAAATAACGTGTACGAATTTGTTTAACGCATTTGTTTTGGTTACTCGACGTCTCCGTTCTCGTGTAGCCTACATATTGCGTTTTTTTTTAATTTGCTTACCGGGCTAAAGGTTAGCATGCTTAAAATACGTAAGTCGTTTTGTTCAACAAATTTTAGTAGATAACTCAGCAGTTGTTTGCATTAGAGCGACAATTTTTGAGATAGTTATTAAAACTATTTAAAGGTTGTCAAACGATGTTTCTCGTTGTATATCCTTTAATTCTAGAGTTAAATTGATAAATAACGTGTACGAATTTGTTTAACGCATTTGTTTTGGTTACTCGACGTCTCCGTTCTCGTGTAGCCTACATATTGCGTTTTTTTTTAATTTGCTTACCGGGCTAAAGGTTAGCATGCTTAAAATACGTAAGTCGTTTTGTTCAACAAATTTGAGTAGATAACTCAGCAGTTGTTTGCATCAGAGCGACAATTTTTGAGATAGTTATTAAAACTATTTAAAGGTTGTCAAACGTTGTTTCTCGTTGTATATCCTTTAATTCTTGAGTTAAATTGATAAATAACGTGTACGAATTTGTTTAACGCATTTGTTTTGGTTAATCGACGTCTCCGTTCTCGTGTAGCCTACATATTGCGTTTTTTTTTTTAATTTGCTTACCGGGCTAAAGGTTAGCATGCTTAAAATACGTAAGTCGTTTTGTTCAACAAAATTGAGTAGAAAACTCAGTAGTTGTTTGCATCAGAGCGAACATTTTTGAGATAGTTATTAAAACTGTTTAAAGGTTGTCAAACGTTGTTTCTCGTTGTATATCCTTTAATTCTAGAGTTAAATTGATAAATAACGTGTACGAATTTGTTTAACGCATTTGTTGTGGTTACTCGACGTCTCCGTTCTCGTGTAGCCTACATATTGCGATTTTTTTTAATTTGCTTACCGGGCTAAAGGTTAGCATGCTTAAAATACGTAGGTCGTTTTGTTCAACAAATTTGAGTAGATAACTCAGCAGTTGTTTCCATCAGAGCGACAATTTTTGAGATAGTTATTAAAACTGTTTAAAGGTTGTCAAACGATGTTTCTCGTTGTATATCCTTTAATTCTTGAGTTAAATTGATAAATAACGTGTACGAATTTGTTTAACGCATTTGTTTTGGTTACTCGACGTCTCCGTTCTCGTGTAGCCTACATATTGCGTTTTTTTTTTTAATTTGCTTACCGGGCTAAAGGTTAGCATGCTTAAAATACGTAAGTCGTTTTGTTCAACAAAATTGAGTAGATAACTCAGTAGTTGTTTGCATCAGAGCGACAATTTTTGAGATAGTTATTAAAACTGTTTAAAGGTTGTCAAACGTTGTTTCTCGTTGTATATCCTTTATTTCTAGAGTTAAATTGATAAATAACGTGTACGAATTTTTTAACGCATTTGTTTTTGTTACTCGACGTCTCCGTTCTCGTGTAGCCTACATATTGCGTTTTTTTTTTAATTTGCTTACCGGGCTAAAGGTTAGCATGTTTAAAATACGTAAGTCGTTTTGTTCAACAAATTTAAGTAGATAACTCATCAGTTGTTTGCATCAGAGCGACAATTTTTGAGATAGTTATTAAAACTGTTTATAGGTTGTCAAACGTTGTTTCTCGTTGTATATCCTTTAATTCTAGAGTTAAATTGATAAATAACGTGTACGAATTTGTTTAACGCATTTGTTTTGGTTACTCGACGTCTCCGTTCTCGTGTAGCCTACATATTGCGTTTTTTTTTTAATTTGCTTACCGGGCTAAAGGTTAGCATGCTTAAAATACGTAGGTCGTTTTGTTCAACAAATTTGAGTAGATAACTCAGCAGTTGTTTGCATCAGAGCGACAATTTTTGAGATAGTTATTAAAACTGTTTAAAGGTTGTCAAACGATGTTTCTCGTTGTATATCTTTTAATTCTAGAGTTAAATTGATAAATAACGTGTACGATTTTGTTTTTAATTTGCTTACCGGGCTAAAGGTTAGCATGCTTAAAATACGTAAGTCGTTTTGTTCAACAAATTTGAGTAGATAACTCAGTAGTTGTTTGCATCAGAGCGACAATTTTTGAGATAGTTATTAAAACTGTTTAAAGGTTGTCAAACGATGTTTCTCGTTGTATATCCTTTAATTCTAGAGTTAAGTTGATAAATAACGTGTACGAATTTGTTTAACGCATTTGTTTTGGTTACTCGACGGCTCCGTTCTCGTGTAGCCTACATATTGCGTATTTTTTTTAATTTGCTTACCGGGCTAAAGGTTAGCATGCTTAAAATACGTAAGTCGTTTTGTTCAACAAATTTAAGTAGATAACTCATCAGTTGTTTGCATCAGAGCGACAATTTTTGAGATAGTTATTAAAACTGTTTAAAGGTTGTCAATTCTAGAGTTAAATTGATAAATAACGTGTACGAATTTGTTTAACGCATTTGTTTTGGTTACTCGACGTCTCCGTTCTCGTGTAGCCTACATATTGCGTTTTTTTTTAATTTGCTTACCGGGCTAAAGGTTAGCATGCTTAAAATACGTAGGTCGTTTTGTTCAACAAATTTGAGTAGATAACTCAGCAGTTGTTTGCATCAGAGCGACAATTTTTGAGATAGTTATTAATACTGTTTAAAGGTTGTCAAACGTTGTTTCTCGTTGTATATCCTTTAATTCTAGAGTTAAATTGATAAATAACGTGTACGAATTTGTTTTACGCATTTGTTTTGGTTACTCGACGTCTCCGTTCTCGTGTAGCCTACATATTGCGTTTTTTTTTTAATTTGCTTACCGGGCTAAAGGTTAGCATGCTTAAAATACGTAAGTCGTTTTGTTCAACAAATTTGAGTAGATAACTCAGTAGTTGTTTGCATCAGAGCGACAATTTTTGAGATAGTTATTAAAACTGTTTAAAGGTTGTCAAACGATGTTTCTCGTTGTATATCCTTTAATTCTAGAGTTAAATTGATAAATAACGTGTACGAATTTGTATAACGCATTTGTTTTGGTTACTCGACGTCTCCGTTCTCGTGTAGCCTACATATTGCGTTTTTTTTAATTTGCTTACCGGGATAAAGGTTAGCATGCTTAAAATACGTAAGTCGTTTTGTTCAACAAATTTGAGTAGATAACTCAGCAGTTGTTTGCATCAGAGCGACAATTTTTGAGATAGTTATTAAAACTATTTAAAGGTTGTCAAACGTTGTTTCTCGTTGTATATCCTTTAATTCTAGAGTTAAATTGATAAATAACGTGTACGAATTTGTTTAACGCATTTGTTTTGGTTACTCGACGTCTCCGTTCTCGTGTAGCCTACATATTGCGTTTTTTTTTAATTTGCTTACCGGGCTAAAGGTTAGGTAGGTTGAACTGGCCGGTCCATGAGGACCTCACATAGACTGATTGAGTCCGTAGTGTTACCAGAAGTTTGTTTTAACGACCAAACTGAAAAACCCTATCAAAAACCAGGACCTATGTTATAAAATAACTCCGTCCTCTTGGCAAATACTAGAAGCTTCCTAGGACTTAAGCCACTTGCTGCTTCTAGATCTGACAGCTGTATCACTCCTAATAGCTGGAGTCTTAGCCTGGCAAGTGCAGGGCACGAGCACAGAACGTGCTCGATCGTTTCCTCCTCCAACCCGCACTTCCTACACCTGCTATCACTGACCAAGCCTAATTTAAAGGCATGTGACGCCAGAAGGCAGTGTCCAGTCAGAATACCCGTCATGAGTCTACAGTCCTCTCTTTTTAATGATAGAATCAACTGTGTTAGTCTAAGGTTGTAAGACCTACACATAATCTTCGCCACTTTACAGCCCCGCGCTTGAACCCACGCCTTTTCTGCTTTGTCGATCATGTGCACCTCTCGCATTCGCTTAATCTCGCCCAATCTAATTGGGACGTCTACGGAGCAAGCTTCAAGGGATGCGCCCTTTTTAGCTAATTCGTCCGCTTTTTCATTCCCATCTATTCCCATATGCCCTGGGACCCAATATAGATGTATGCTTCTCCCTGTCCCGATTCTCTCCAGAGACTGCTTACACTCTAACACGCATTTAGAAGCTGTGCTATGCGAGATTATTGCCTTAATTGCTGCTTGACTGTCAATATAAAAGTTAACACGGTTGCAGCTTATGCTATTCTCTTCCAGGGTTTCTACTGCTTTGGTTACGGCTAATATTTCTGCTTGCAAAACGCTACAGTAATCCGGCAGCCTGTAGGATCTGCTTAATTCCGGATCAGCGCAGTATACCGCAGACCCTACTCCTTCCACTATTTTGGAACCATCGGTGTACACATGTATCGCCTCGTCCGCCATTTGCGCACCCTTGCGCCAACCGTCCACCTCTATTGTGGCCTTAAGATCTCCCTCAAAGTGCAGGTAGGGAATCATGTAGTCTGTTTGTCTTGTGACTGAGGACGCTATACTACTATGGCCATATGGTGGGCGCTCAAGCTGCCCCGAAGCATCGAGCCTGGTTGCGGTCGTTAACGCTTTGTTCTTTGCTACCAGGTCTACAGGTGGAATGTGCAGAATGGCATACAGTGCAGCCGTCGGGGTTGTTTTCAGGGCTCCCGTAATGCAAAGCATCGATAGTCTGCTTACCCCCTCTAATTTTTTGAGGTATGTTGTTTTTTATGTGGCTTTCCACCAAACAAGAACTCCATAGTATAGAATAGGGCTTACAATCGCTGTAAAAACCCAATGAGAAAGAGAGGGCGATAGGCCCCACGTACACCCCAGCATACTTTTACATGCATAAAGTGTCGTTGAGGCCTTCTTGACCGTCTCCTCCAAGTTGAGCTTCCATGACAGCTTACTGTCTAGGATGATTCCTAGATATTTTGTGCAAGGTTTCTCCTGTAAGGTCACCGCCCCTAACTTAGGCCTGGTCCAATTTGGGACCTTGTACCTCTTTGTAAACAAGACCATATCCGTCTTATCCGCATTGACTTTCAGCCCGACATTAGATGCCCAGGTATGAATATCCCGAAGCGCCCGATCCATCAAAGAACTAATCGTTGGAAGGCATTTTCCACTTATGACAATTGCAACGTCATCTGCGTAAGCCGTAAGTTTTACGGGTCCCTCATCGAAGTGCCTGAGCAGTTGGTTGATGACCAGTGTCCACAGCAGAGGTGATAGCACCCCTCCCTGCTGCGTGCCCCTGTCCACTGATTTCGTGGCCTCGTACAATCCCCATTGTGATGTAATATTTCTGCAATTTAACATGCAGCCGATCCATCTGATTAAGGCAGGATGTACTTTAATGTAATTAAGACCATCCATAATCGCCCATTTTGCAACATTATTGAAAGCCCCGGCAATGTTCAAGAAGACTCCTAGAGCATACTCCTTATATTCCAGGGATTTCTCTATGATTATTACCACCCTATGCAATGCGGTGTCTACCGACTTGCCTTTGGTGTACGCATGCTGTGTTGTGGAGAGCAGCTTTTCATCCACATTAGACTTTATGTACACATCTATCAGCCTCTCAAAGGTTTTGAGCAGAAATGATGTTAAGCTAATGGGTCTATAGTCTTTGGGATACACGTGACCGATCTTCCCCGCCTTTGGTAGAAAAGCTACACGAGCAGTTCTCCAAGAGTGCGGTACATGATTCAGTCTTATGCACCCATCGAATATTATTTTAAGCCATTCCACGACCGCCCTACTTGAGACTAGTAGCATGGCCGGGAATATACCATCTGGGCCCGGCGATTTAAACTTAGAAAACGTCTTCACTGCCCACTCGATCTTGGTATCGGTCACCAAGCCCGGTACCACTAGCTCCGTGGTCGAAGTGTGAGTGATGTCTGCTGGTTCTTCTAAACCGTCTCCCGATGGGAAATGTGTATCGAGAAGCACCTCAAGGGATTCCTCACTATCACGTGACCATTCCCCGTTCTCTTTCTTTATTAGTCCCTGGACTATGTTTCCCTTTGCTAGGACTTTTTTCAACCGTGCTGTTTCACTGGAGCACTCTATGTCCGTACAGAAACTTCTCCATGAGTTTCTCTTCGCCCTGGTAATTTCACGCTTGTAGATCCTCAGTAGATCCGTGTACTCGTCCCGACACGCTTCGCTTTCCGCGGTCTTTGCGAGTTTAAACATTTCTTTTACCTGTCTTCTTAGAAGACTCAGCTCATTGCTCCACCATGGCGGCTTTGCTTTTCCTCTGAATCTTCTTAGAGGGCAAGCTTTGTTATACGCAGTCATAAGCGTCCTTGTTAGGAATTCATTCGACTCCTCCAGTTCCTCTACATTAGCAACCTTTTTGGGTTGTCCCAGTTTCGTTTCTACATGTTTCTGGAATTTAGTCCAATTCGTTGCCCTAGGGTTTCTAAAGGTTCCTCCCTTCTCTACCCTCTTTAGTGGGATGCTGAAGCTTATATACGAATGGTCGGAGAAGGATGGTCTATCGAGAACCATCCAATCATACCTTGATATATCACGCTCGGAGCTCAATGTAATATCCAGAACATTGCTGGATGTTGGACCAATGTATGTAGGAACATTTCCCCTGTTGGCTATCTGCAAATTGGTTTGCAGGATGTAACAAAATAGAGATTCGCCTCTCTCGTTCGTATCTGCTCCTCCCCACGCATTGTGGTGCGCATTTGCATCCGCGCCTATGACCAACCGCCCTTTGCGCCCTTCCTCCTGTACTAGCCTTTTGCACTCCATCGGTGGAACCTCCGCAGCATGGGCCATGTAGCAGGACGCCAGGATAAATGCCTGCTTATTCTTTTGCTCAACGGCCACCGCTACGAGATCCTCGGTGGTGTAATTAGGCAGCATATATGAATGCAGCTGTTTCCTTACCATTACTACAGCTCGCACCCGTCCTTCCGTTTGTGCGTAGTAAACGCCAAACCCGCGCGCGCTAAGTCCAGAAACCTTTCCTCCCGATGAGAGCCACGGCTCCTGGATCAGCGCCACGTCAAACGAACCCTCCTCAAGGGTTAGGAGGAGTTCGCTCGACGCCACTTTACTGTGTTGGAGGTTTACCTGTAGGACTCGCAGCACCATTGGGCTGTTTGTCCCCCTCCAGCACCTTCGTCTTGACGTCGTCGTCCTCCTCTTGCCCTTTTGGTTTAGAGTATTCGAGGCCCCCTTCAGCCCCTCGTGAATGTTGTGCCGTGTGTTCCTCTGTGCGAGTCACAGCACCATTTAGCGGTTCGTCCTCTTCTAGCACGTTCGTGGTGACGTCCCTTAGGCTTCTGAGGTCCTTTTCGACTTCGCCCACTTCCAGCGTGTTAGGATTTTTATCCTCGGGACTTCTTTTCCTGAGTCGCATGTAAATTTTGCCAGTGCCAAAGGACATTTTGCCAAGCTGCGTGTACAAAATATCCTCCGCCTGCTTGTTTATTTGGAAGATGTAGAACTGACCATCCTCGGTAGGCCGAGATACAGTAAGTACCTTCCAATCCTGTGTCGGTATGTTCGGATTCTGATTCTGCAGAAGTCGCAGTGTATCCTCCGACTTCATCACGCACGGTATCCATACCTTAACTTTTGGTACCGTGGGGATTTGCGCTTTATCCACCACCTCAAACCGCGCGTTCGTGCCTTGCCTTTGGAGGTTTGGAACGACTTCCTCCAGCCACCGCAAGCTCGCGATGTTGCCGCACGCTATCATCTTCACACCATTATACAATCCCCCCGAATCAAAGGTTGGAAGGGGCTTACTTGGTTGTTCCCGCATCATCTTAAGCATTAAGCTAATAAGCTCCCTTTCCACAGATCTCCACCTTTCAGTAGTCATTTGTCCGAACGGACTGCTACGATCAACCAGCGCCACAGTCAGTGACTGCTTTTCCACATCACTCATCTTCTCGGGAAAAGCAGGAGTCTTAGTGTTATCTCCCTTTGGAACCTCCGAGAACACCGGAGTCTTCGCGTTAACTCCCTTTAGCGCCTCCGAGAAAGCCGGAGTCTTAGCGTTATCTCCCTTTGGCTTATCTCCTACTTCCGTAGTTGGAACTTCCCTCTGACTGGCAGCTTTCGAGGTAGTTGCTACCTCGCTATTGGAACCCATCTGTCTTACAGCTTTGGGCCTACTTGTCTTGTCTATGCGACTGCCCTGCCTCGCGGCTCTAGGACTGGGTCCTTTCTGCCTCTTGAAAGCAGGCTTGTCGCCTTCTGCCGAACGTTGCCTCTTCATTCTGCCATTCGACGCTTCTTCCTCCACGTACCGGTTGCAGAACCGAGGGTTTCTCGCAGCAAACCTTTTGAACTGCCTTCGACCTACTTCTACCGCTTCATGTGCCCATTCCAAGCGCTCGATCTCCACTTCTGTTGGGTCGACCACTGCTCCCAAGCGTTGTACAATTCTTAGTGCTGCACGGTACTTCGAGAGAGCTCTTTTACTTCCTCTGCTCCGTACCCTTCTCCACTCTTCTACTCCGTTTTCATTTGTGTGCTTCTCCAACACGGAGTTCATTGAATCAGCACTACTCTCGCTCCCCGAGTCCGACGCATCGCTTAATTCGTATTTGTCGTCCTTGGATTGCGACTCAGTCCTCCTCTTTACATCCTCCTTATTACATTCAGGTAATGAGTTGTTCATCTTGGTCGTACGACCACCTGCCCGACAAGGCGGGCTCAGCGGTCCAGTATTATATACGGGGAAAGAACCGTCCGCCACAGCAGCGCCCCTTACTGCGGTAAGGCCATAACTACTTCCCGAGATGGCCCGGTATCGGGAAGGCTCCGTTCGAATACAGCCGAATTTATCCCCTGGCTGCAAATCGTCCAATAGGCACGGTCCGCATAACACCCTGGATTAGGGGGTTGGCAGGGCTAAAGGTTAGCATGCTTAAAATACGTAGGTCGTTTTGTTCAACAAATTTGAGTAGATAACTCAGCAGTTGTTTCCATCAGAGCGACAATTTTTGAGATAGTTATTAAAACTGTTTAAAGGTTGTCAAACGATGTTTCTCGTTGTATATCCTTTAATTCTAGAGTTAAATTGATAAATAACGTGTACGAATTTGTTTAACGCATTTGTTTTGGTTACTCGACGTCTCCGTTCTCGTGTAGCCTACATATTGCGTTTTTTTTTTAATTTGCTTACCGGGCTAAAGGTTAGCATGCTTAAAATACGTAAGTCGTTTTGTTCAACAAATTTGAGTAGATAACTCAGTAGTTGTTTGCATCATAGCGACAATTTTTGAGATAGTTATTAAAACTGTTTAAAGGTTGTCAAACGTTGTTTCTCGTTGTATATCTTTTAATACTAGAGTTAAATTGATAAATAACGTGTACGAATTTGTTTAACGCATTTGTTTTGGTTACTCGACGGCTCCGTTCTCGTGTAGCCTACATATTGCGTATTTTTTTTAATTTGCTTACCGGGCTAAAGGTTAGCATGCTTCAAATACGTAAGTCGTTTTGTTCAACAAATTTGAGTAGATAACTCAGCAGTTGTTTGCATCTGAGCGAAAATTTTTGAGATAGTTATTAAAACTGTTTAAAGGTTGTCAAACTTTGTTTCTCGTTGTATATCCTTTAATTCTAGAGTTAAATTGATAAATAACGTGTACGAATTTGTTCAACGCATTTGTTTTGGTTACGTCTCCGTTCTCGTGTAGCCTACATATTGCGTTTTTTTTTTAATTTGCTTACCGGGCTAAAGGTTAGCATGCTTAAAATACGTAAGTCGTTTTGTTCAACAAATTTGAGTAGATAACTCAGCAGTTGTTTGCATCAGAGCGACAATTTTTGAGATAGTTATTAAAACTGTTTAAAGGTTGTCAAACGTTGTTTCTCGTTGTATATCCTTTAATTCTAGAATTAAATTGATAAATAACGTGTACGAATTTGTTTAACGAATTTGTTTTGGTTACTCGACGTCTCCGTTCTCGTGTAGCCTACATATTCCGTTTTTTTTTTAATTTGCTTACCGGGCTAAAGGTTAGCATGCTTAAAATACGTAAGTCGTTTTGTTTAACAAATTTGAGTAGATAACTTAGCAGTTGTTTCCATCATAGCGACAATTTTTGAGATAGTTATTAAAACTGTTTAAAGGTTGTCAAGCGTTGTTTCTCGTTGTATATCCTTTAATTCTAGAGTTAAATTGATAAATAACGTGTACGAATTTGTTTAACGCATTTGTTTTGGTTACTCGACGTTTCAGTTCTCGTGTAGCCTACATATTGCGTTTTTTTTTTATTTGCTTACCGGGCTAAAGGTTAGCATGCTTAAAATATGTAAGTCGTTTTGTTCAACAAATTTGAGTAGATAACTCAGCAGTTGTTTGCATCAGAGCGACAATTTTTGAGATAGTTATTAAAACTATTTAAAGGTTGTCAAACGATGTTTCTCGTTGTATATCCTTTAATTCTAAAGTTAAATTGATAAATAACGTGTACGAATTTGTTTTGGTTACTCGACGTCTCCGTTCTCGTGTAGCCTACATATTGCGTTTTTTTTTTAATTTGCTTACCGGGCTAAAGGTTAGCATGCTTAAAATATGTAAGTCGTTTTGTTCAACAAATTTGAGTAGATAACTCAGCAGTTGTTTGCATCAGAGCGACAATTTTTGAGATAGTTATTAAAACTGTTTAAAGGTTGTCAAACGTTGTTTCTCGTTGTATATCCTTTAATTCTAGAGTTAAATTGATAAATAACAAGTACGAATTTGTTTAACGCATTTGTTTTGGTTACTCGACGTCTCCGTTCTCGTGTAGCCTACATATTGCGTTTTTTTTTTTTTAATTTGCTTACCGGGCTAAAGGTTAGCATGCTTAAAATACGTAAGTCGTTTTGTTCAACAAATTTGAGTAGATAACTCAGCAGTTGTTTGCATCAGAGCGACAATTTTTGAGATAGTTATTAAAACTGTTTAAAGGTTGTCAAACGTTGTTTCTCGTTATATATCCTTTAATTCTAGAGTTAAATTGATAAATAACGTGTACGAATTTGTTTAACGCATTTGTTTTGGTTACTCGACGGCTCCGTTCTCGTGTAGCCTACATATTGCGTTTTCTTTTTAATTTGCTTACCGGGCTAAAGGTTAGCATGCTTAAAATACGTAAGTCGTTTTGTTCAACAAATTTGAGTAGATAACTCATCAGTTGTTTGCATCAGAGCGACAATTTTTGAGATAGTTATTAAAACTGTTTAAAGGTTGTCAAACGTTGTTTCTCGTTGTATATCCTTTAATTCTAGAGTTAAATTGATAAATAACGTGTACGAATTTGTTTAACGCATTTGTTTTGGTTACTCGACGGCTCCGTTCTCGTGTAGCCTACATATTGCGTTTTTTTTTTTAATTTGCTTACCGGGCTAAAGGTTAGCATGCTTAAAATACGTAAGTCGTTTTGTTCAACAAATTTGAGTAGATAACTCAGCAGTTGTTTCCATCAGAGCGACAATTTTTGAGATAGTTATTAAAACTATTTAAAGGTTGTCAAACGATGTTTCTCGTTGTATATCCTTTAATTCTAGAGTTAAATTGATAAATAACGTGTACGAATTTGTTTAACCCATTTGTTTTGGTTACTCGACGGCTCAGTTCTCGTGTAGCCTACATATTGCGTTTTTTTTTTTTAATTTGCTTACCGGGCTAAAGGTTAGCATGCTTAAAATACGTAAGTCGTTTTGTTCAACATATTTGAGTAGATAACTCAGCAGTTGTTTGCATCAGAGCGACAATTTTTGAGATAGTTATTAAAACTGTTTAAAGGTTGTCAAACGTTGTTTCTCGTTGTATATCCTTTAATTCTAGAGTTAAATTGATAAATAACGTGTACGAATTTGTTTAACGCATTTGTTTTGGTTACTCGACGTCTCCGTTCTCGTGTAGCCTACATATTGCGTTTTTTTTTTTTTAATTTGCTTACCGGGCTAAAGGTGAGCATGCTTAAAATACGTAAGTCGTTTTGTTCAACAAATTTGAGTAGATAACTCAGCAGTTGTTTGCATCAGAGCGACAATTTTTGAGATAGTTATTAAAACAGTTTAAAGGTTGTCAAACGTTGTTTCTCGTTGTATATCCTTTAATTCTAGAGTTAAATTGATAAATAACGTGTACGAATTTGTTTAACGCATTTGTTTTGGTTACTCGACGTCTCCGTTCTCGTGTAGCCTACATATTGCGTTTTTTTTTAATTTGCTTACCGGGCTAAAGGTTAGCATGCTTAAAATACGTAAGTCGTTTTGTTCAACAAATTTGAGTAGATAACTCAGCAGTTGTTTGCATCAGAGCGACAATTTTTGAGATAGTTATTAAAACTGTTTAAAGGTTGTCAAACGTTGTTTCTCGTTGTATATCCTTTAATTCTAGAGTTAAATTTATAAATAACGTGTACGAATTTGTTCAACGCATTTGTTTTGGTTACGTCTCCGTTCTCGTGTAGCCTACATATTGCGTTTTTTTTTTTTAATTTGCTTACCGGGCTAAAGGTTAGCATGCTTAAAATACGTAAGTCGTTTTGTTCAACAAATTTGAGTAGATAACTCAGCAGTTGTTTGCATCAGAGCGACAGTTTTTGAGATAGTTATTAAAACTGTTTAAAGGTTGTCAAACGTTGTTTCTCGTTGTATATCCTTTAATTCTAGAGTTAAATTGATAAATAACGTGTACGAATTTGTTTAACGCATTTGTTTTGGTTACTCGACGTCTCCGTTCTCGTGTAGCCTACATATTGCGTTTTTTTTTTTTTAATTTGCTTACCGGGCTAAAGGTTAGCATGCTTAAAATACGTAAGTCGTTTTGTTTAACAAATTTGAGTAGATAACTTAGCAGTTGTTTCCATCATAGCGACAATTTTTGAGATAGTTATTAAAACTGTTTAAAGGTTGTCAAACGTTGTTTCTCGTTGTATATCCTTTAATTCTAGAGTTAAATTGATAAATAACGTGTACGAATTTGTTTAACGCATTTGTTTTGGTTACTCGACGTCTCAGTTCTCGTGTAGCCTAAATATTGCGTTTTTTTTTTAATTTGCTTACCGGGCTAAAGGTTAGCATGCCTAAAATACGTAAGTCGTTTTGTTCAACAAATTTGAGTAGATAACTCAGCAGTTGTTTGCATCAGAGCGACAATTTTTGAGATAGTTATTAAAACTATTTAAAGGTTGTCAAACGATGTTTCTCGTTGTATATCCTTTAATTCTAAAGTTAAATTGATAAATAACGTGTACGAATTTGTTTAACGCATTTGTTTTGGTTACTCGACGTTTCAGTTCTCGTGTAGCCTACATATTGCGTTTTTTTTTTAATTTGCTTGCCGGGCTAAAGGTTAGCATGCTTAAAATATGTAAGTCGTTTTGTTCAACAAATTTGAGTAGATAACTCAGCAGTTGTTTGCATCAGAGCGACAATTTTTGAGATAGTTATTAAAACTATTTAAAGGTTGTCAAACGATGTTTCTCGTTGTATATCCTTTAATTCTAAAGTTAAATTGATAAATAACGTGTACGAATTTGTTTAACGCATTTGTTTTGGTTACTCGACGTCTCCGTTCTCGTGTAGCCTACATATTGCGTTTTTTTTGAATTTGCTTACCGGGCTAAAGGTTAGCATGCTTAAAATACGTAAGTCGTTTTGTTCAACAAATTTGAGTAGATAACTCATCAGTTGTTTGCATCAGAGCGACAATTTTTGAGATAGTTATTAAAACTGTTTAAAGGTTGTCAAACGTTGTTTCTCGTTGTATATCCTTTAATTCTAGAGTTAAGTTGATAAATAACGTGTACGAATTTGTTTAACGCATTTGTTTTGGTTACTCGACGTCTCCGTTCTCGTGTAGCCTACATATTGCGTTTTTTTTTTGAATTTGCTTACCGGGCTAAAGGTTAGCATGCTTAAAATACGTAAGTCGTTTTGTTCAACAAATTTGAGTAGATAACTCATCAGTTGTTTGCATCAGAGCGACAATTTTTGAGATAGTTATTAAAACTGTTTAAAGGTTGTCAAACGTTGTTTCTTGTTGTATATCCTTTAATTCTAGAGTTAAATTGATAAATAACGTGTACGAATTTGTTTAACGCATTTGTTTTGGTTACTCGACGTCTCCGTTCTCGTGTAGCCTACATATTGCGTTTTTTTAATTTGCTTACCGGGCTAAAGGTTAGCATGCTTAAAATACGTAAGTCGTTTTGTTCAACAAATTTGAGTAGATAACTCAGCAGTTGTTTGCATCAGAGCGACAATTTTTGAGATAGTTATTAAAACTGTTTAAAGGTTGTCAAACGTTGTTTCTCGTTGTATATCCTTTAATTCTAGAGTTAAATTGATAAATAACGTGTACGAATTTGTTTAACGCATTTGTTTTGGTTACTCGACGTCTCCGTTCTCGTGTAGCCTACATATTGCGTTTTTTTTTTTTAATTTGCTTACCGGGCTAAAGGTTAGCATGCTTAAAATACGTAAGTCGTTTTGTTCAACAAATTTGAGTAGATAACTCAGCAGTTGTTTGCATCAGAGCGACAATTTTTGAGATAGTTATTAAAACTGTTTAAAGGTTGTCAAACGTTGTTTCTCGTTGTATATCCTTTAATTCTAGAGTTAAATTTATAAATAACGTGTACGAATTTGTTTAACGCATTTGTTTTGGTTACTCGACGGCTCCGTTCTCGTGTAGCCTACATATTGCGTTTTTTTTTTAATTTGCTTACCGGGCTAAAGGTTAGCATGCTTAAAATACGTAAGTCGTTTTGTTCAACAAATTTGAGTAGATAACTCATCAGTTGTTTGCATCAGAGCGACAATTTTTGAGATAGTTATTAAAACTGTTTAAAGGTTGTCAAACGTTGTTTCTCGTTGTATATCCTTTAAATCTAGAGTTAAATTGATAAATAACGTGTACGAATTTGTTTAACGCATTTGTTTTGGTTACTCGACGGCTCCGTTCTCGTGTAGCCTACATATTGCGTTTTTTTTTTAATTTGCTTACCGGGCTAAAGGTTAGCATGCTTAAAATACGTAAGTCGTTTTGTTCAACAAATTTGAGTAGATAACTCAGCAGTTGTTTCCATCAGAGCGACAATTTTTGAGATAGTTATTAAAACTATTTAAAGGTTGTCAAACGATGTTTCTCGTTGTATATCCTTTAATTCTAGAGTTAAATTGATAAATAACGTGTACGAATTTGTTTAACCCATTTGTTTTGGTTACTCGACGGCTCCGTTCTCGTGTAGCCTACATATTGCGTTTTTTTTTTAATTTGCTTACCGGGCTAAAGGTTAGCATGCTTAAAATACGTAAGTCGTTATGTTCAACAAATTTGAGTAGATAACTCAGCAGTTGTTTGCATCAGAGCGACAATTTTTGAGATAGTTATTAAAACTGTTTAAATGTTGTCAAACGTTGTTTCTCGTTGTATATCCTTTAATTCTAGAGTTAAATTGATAAATAACGTGTACGAATTTGTTTAACGCATTTGTTTTGGTTACTCGACGTCTCCGTTCTCGTGTAGCCTACATATTGCGTTTTTTTTTTTTTAATTTGCTTACCGGGCTAAAGGTTAGCATGCTTAAAATACGTAAGTCATTTTGTTCAACAAATTTGAGTAGATAACTCAGCAGTTGTTTGCATCAGAGCGACAATTTTTGAGATAGTTATTAAAACAGTTTAAAGGTTGTCAAACGTTGTTTCTCGTTGTATATCCTTTAATTCTAGAGTTAAATTGATAAATAACGTGTACGAATTTGTTTAACGCATTTGTTTTGGTTACTCGACGTCTCCGTTCTCGTGTAGCCTACATATTGCGTTTTTTTTTTAATTTGCTTACCGGGCTAAAGGTTAGCATGCTGAAAATACGTAAGTCGTTTTGTTCAACAAATTTGAGTAGATAACTCAGCAGTTGTTTCCATCAGAGCGACAATTTTTGAGATAGTTATTAAAACTGTTTAAAGGTTGTCAAACAATGTTTCTCGTTGTATATCCTTTAATTCTAGAGTTAAATTGATAAATAACGTGTACGAATTTGTTTAACGCATTTGTTTTGGTTACTCGACGTCTCCGTTTTCGTGTAGCCTACATATTGCGTTTTTTTTTTAATTTGCTTACCGGGCTAAAGGTTAGCATGCTTAAAATACGTAAGTTGTTTTGTTCAACAAATTTGAGTAGATAACTCAGTAGTTGTTTGCATCAGAGCGACAATTTTTGAGATAGTTATTAAAACTATTTAAAAGTTGTCAAACGATGTTTCTCGTTGTATATCCTTTAATTCTAGAGTTAAATTGATAAATAATGTCTACGAATTTGTTTAACGCATTTGTTTTGGTTACTCGACGGCTCCGTTCTCGTGTAGCCTACATATTGCGTTTTTTTTTTAATTTGCTTACCGGGCTAAAGGTTAGCATGCTTAAAATACGTAAGTCGTCTTGTTCAACAAATTTGAGTAGATAACTCAGCAGTTGTTTGCATCAGAGCGACAATTTTTGAGATAGTTATTAAAACAATTTAAAGGTTGTCAAACGATGTTTCTCGTTGTTTATCCTTTAATTCTAGAGTTAAATTGATAAATAACGTGTACGAATTTGTTTAACGCATTTGTTTTGGTTACTCGACGTCTCCGTTCTCGTGTAGCCTACATATTGCGTTTTTTTTAATTTGCTTACCGGGCTAAAGGTTAGCATGCTTAAAATACGTAAGTCGCTTTGTTCAACAAATTTGCGTAGATAACTCAGCAGTTGTTTGCATCAGAGCGACAATTTTTGAGATAGTTATTAAAACTGTTTAAAGGTTGTCAAACGTTGTTTCTCGTTGTATATCCTTTAATTCTAGAGTTAAATTGTTAAATAGCGTGTACGAATTTGTTCAACGCATTTGTTTTGGTTACGTCTCCGTTCTCGTGTAGCCTACATATTGCGTTTTTTTTTTAATTTGCTTACCGGGCTAAAGGTTAGCATGCTTAAAATACGTAAGTCGTTTTGTTCAACAAATTTGAGTAGATAACTCAGCAGTTGTTTGCATCAGAGCGACAATTTTTGAGATAGTTATTAAAACTGTTTAAAGGTTGTCAAACGTTGTTTCTCGTTGTATATCCTTTAATTCTAGAGTTAAATTGATAAATAACGTGTACGAATTTGTTTAACGCATTTGTTTTGGTTACTCGACGTCTCCGTTCTCGTGTAGCCTACATATTGCGTTTTTTTTTGAATTTGCTTACCGGGCTAAAGGTTAGCATGCTTAAAATACGTAAGTCGTTTTGTTCAACAAATTTGAGTAGATAACTCATCAGTTGTTTGCATCAGAGCAACAATTTTTGAGATAGTTATTAAAACTGTTTAAAGGTTGTCAAACGTTGTTTCTTGTTGTATATCCTTTAATTCTAGAGTTAAATTGATAAATAACGTGTACGAATTTGTTTAACGCATTTGTTTTGGTTACTCGACGTCTCCGTTCTCGTGTAGCCTACATATTGCGTTTTTTTTTTTGAATTTGCTTACCGGGCTAAAGGTTAGCATGCTTAAAATACGTAAGTCGTTTTGTTCAACAAATTTGAGTAGATAACTCATCAGTTGTTTGCATCAGAGCGACAATTTTTGAGATAGTTATTAAAACTGTTTAAAGGTTGTCAAACGTTGTTTCTCGTTGTATATCCTTTAATTCTAGAGTTAAATTGATAAATAACGTGTACGAATTTGTTTAACGCATTTGTTTTGGTTACTCGACGTCTCCGTTCTCGTGTAGCCTACATATTGCGTTTTTCTTTGAATTTGCTTACCGGGCTAAAGGTTAGCATGCTTAAAATACGTAAGTCGTTTTGTTCAACAAATTTGAGTAGATAACTCATCAGTTGTTTGCATCAGAGCGACAATTTTTGAGATAGTTATTAAAACTGTTTAAAGGTTGTCAAACGTTGTTTCTTGTTGTATATCCTTTAATTCTTGAGTTAAATTGATAAATAACGTGTACGAATTTGTTTAACGCATTTGTTTTGGTTACTCGACGTCTCCGTTCTCGTGTAGCCTACATATTGCGTTTTTTTTAATTTGCTTACCGGGCTAAAGGTTAGCATGCTTAAAATACGTAAGTCGTTTTGTTCAACAAATTTGAGTAGATAACTCAGCAGTTGTTTGCATCAGAGCGACAATTTTTGAGATAGTTATTAAAACTGTTTAAAGGTTGTCAAACGTTGTTTCTCGTTGTATATCCTTTAATTCTAGAGTTAAATTGATAAATAACGTGTACGAATTTGTTTAACGCATTTGTTTTGGTTACTCGACGTCTCCGTTCTCGTGTAGCCTACATATTGCGTTTTTTTTAATTTGCTTACCGGGCTAAAGGTTAGCATGCTTAAAATACGTAAGTCGTTTTGTTCAACAAATTTGCGTAGATAACTCAGCAGTTGTTTGCATCAGAGCGACAATTTTTGAGATAGTTATTAAAACTGTTTAAAGGTTGTCAAACGTTGTTTCTCGTTGTATATCCTTTAATTCTAGAGTTAAATTGATAAATAACGTGTACGAATTTGTTCAACGCATTTGTTTTGGTTACGTCTCCGTTCTCGTGTAGCCTACATATTGCGTTTTTTTTTTTAATTTGCTTACCGGGCTAAAGGTTAGCATGCTTAAAATACGTAAGTCGTTTTGTTCAACAAATTTGAGTAGATAACTCATCAGTTGTTTGCATCAGAGCGACAATTTTTGAGATAGTTATTAAAACTGTTTAAAGGTTGTCAAACGTTGTTTCTTGTTGTATATCCTTTAATTCTAGAGTTAAATTGATAAATAACGTGTACGAATTTGTTTAACGCATTTGTTTTGGTTACTCGACGGCTCCGTTCTCGTGTAGCCTACATATTGCGTTTTTTTTTTTTAATTTCCTTACCGGGCTAAAGGTTAGCATGCTTAAAATACGTAAGTCGTCTTGTCCAACAAATTTGAGTAGATAACTCAGCAGTTGTTTGCATCAGAGCGACAATTTTTGAGATAGTTATTAAAACAATTTAAAGGTTGTCAAACGATGCTTCTCGTTGTATATCCTTTAATTCTAGAGTTAAATTGATAAATAACGTGTACGAATTTGTTTAACGCATTTGTTTTGGTTACTCGACGTCTCCGTTCTCGTGTAGCCTACATATTGCGTTTTTTTTAATTTGCTTACCGGGCTAAAGGTTAGCATGCTTAAAATACGTAAGTCGTTTTGTTCAACAAATTTGCGTAGATAACTCAGCAGTTGTTTGCATCAGAGCGACAATTTTTGAGATAGTTATTAAAACTGTTTAAAGGTTGTCAAACGTTGTTTCTCGTTGTATATCCTTTAATTCTAGAGTTAAATTGATAAATAACGTGTACGAATTTGTTCAACGCATTTGTTTTGGTTACGTCTCCGTTCTCGTGTAGCCTACATATTGCGTTTTTTTTTTTAATTTGCTTACCGGGCTAAAGGTTAGCATGCTTAAAATACGTAAGTCGTTTTGTTCAACAAATTTGAGTAGATAACTCAGCAGTTGTTTGCATCAGAGCGACAATTTTTGAGATAGTTATTAAAACTGTTTAAAGGTTGTCAAACGTTGTTTCTCGTTGTATATCCTTTAATTCTAGAGTTAGATTGATAAATAACGTGTACGAATTTGTTTAACGCATTTGTTTTGGTTACTCGACGTCTCAGTTCTCGTGTAGCCTACATATTGCGTTTTTTTTTTAATTTGCTTACCGGGCTAAAGGTTAGCATGCCTAAAATACGTAAGTCGTTTTGTTCAACAAATTTGAGTAGATAACTCAGCAGTTGTTTGCATCAGAGCGACAATTTTTGAGATAGTTATTAAAACTGTTTAAAGGTTGTCAAACGTTGTTTCTCGTTGTATATCCTTTAATTCTAGAGTTAGATTGATAAATAACGTGTACGAATTTGTTTAACGCATTTGTTTTGGTTACTCGACGTCTCAGTTCTCGTGTAGCCTACATATTGCGTTTTTTTTTTAATTTGCTTACCGGGCTAAAGGTTAGCATGCTTAAAATACGTAAGTCGTTTTGTTCAACAAATTTGAGTAGATAACTCATCAGTTGTTTGCATCAGAGCGACAATTTTTGAGATAGTTATTAAAACTGTTTAAAGGTTGTCAAACGTTGTTTCTCGTTGTATATCCTTTAATTCTAGAGTTAAATTGATAAATAACGTGTACGAATTTGTTTAACGCATTTGTTTTGGTTACTCGACGTCTCCGTTCTCGTGTAGCCTACATATTGCGTTTTTTTTTGAATTTGCTTACCGGGCTAAAGGTTAGCATGCTTAAAATACGTAAGTCGTTTTGTTCAACAAATTTGAGTAGATAACTCATCAGTTGTTTGCATCAGAGCGACAATTTTTGAGATAGTTATTAAAACTGTTTAAAGGTTGTCAAACGTTGTTTCTTGTTGTATATCCTTTAATTCTAGAGTTAAATTGATAAATAACGTGTACGAATTTGTTTAACGCATTTGTTTTGGTTACTCGACGTCTCCGTTCTCGTGTAGCCTACATATTGCGTTTTTTTTAATTTGCTTACCGGGCTAAAGGTTAGCATGCTTAAAATACGTAAGTCGTTTTGTTCAACAAATTTGAGTAGATAACTCAGCAGTTGTTTGCATCAGAGCGACAATTTTTGAGATAGTTATTAAAACTGTTTAAAGGTTGTCAAACGTTGTTTCTCGTTGTATATCCTTTAATTCTAGAGTTAAATTGATAAATAACGTGTACGAATTTGTTTAACGCATTTGTTTTGGTTACTCGACGTCTCCGTTCTCGTGTAGCCTACATATTGCGTTTTTTTTTTTTAATTTGCTTACCGGGCTAAAGGTTAGCATGCTTAAAATACGTAAGTCGTTTTGTTCAACAAATTTGAGTAGATAACTCAGCAGTTGTTTGCATCAGAGCGACAATTTTTGAGATAGTTATTAAAACTGTTTAAAGGTTGTCAAACGTTGTTTCTCGTTGTATATCCTTTAATTCTAGAGTTAAATTGATAAATAACGTGTACGAATTTGTTTAACGCATTTGTTTTGGTTACTCGACGGCTCCGTTCTCGTGTAGCCTACAATATTGCGTTTTTTTTTTAATTTGCTTACCGGGCTAAAGGTTAGCATGCTTAAAATACGTAAGTCGTTTTGTTCAACAAATTTGAGTAGATAACTCATCAGTTGTTTGCATCAGAGCGACAATTTTTGAGATAGTTATTAAAACTGTTTAAAGGTTGTCAAACGTTGTTTCTCGTTGTATATCCTTTAAATCTAGAGTTAAATTGATAAATAACGTGTACGAATTTGTTTAACGCATTTGTTTTGGTTACTCGACGGCTCCGTTCTCGTGTAGCCTACATATTGCGTTTTTTTTTTTAATTTGCTTACCGGGCTAAAGGTTAGCATGCTTAAAATACGTAAGTCGTTTTGTTCAACAAATTTGAGTAGATAACTCAGCAGTTGTTTCCATCAGAGCGACAATTTTTGAGATAGTTATTAAAACTATTTAAAGGTTGTCAAACGATATTTCTCGTTGTATATCCTTTAATTCTAGAGTTAAATCGATAAATAACGTGTACGAATTTGTTTAACCCATTTGTTTTGGTTACTCGACGGCTCCGTTCTCGTGTAGCCTACATATTGCGTTTTTTTTTAATTTGCTTACCGGGCTAAAGGTTAGCATGCTTAAAATACGTAAGTCGTTTTGTTCAACAAATTTGAGTAGATAACTCAGCAGTTGTTTGCATCAGAGCGACAATTTTTGAGATAGTTATTAAAACTGTTTAAATGTTGTCAAACGTTGTTTCTCGTTGTATATCCTTTAATTCTAGAGTTAAATTGATAAATAACGTGTACGAATTTGTTTAACGCATTTGTTTTGGTTACTCGACGTCTCCGTTCTCGTGTAGCCTACATATTGCGTTTTTTTTTTTTAATTTGCTTACCGGGCTAAAGGTTAGCATGCTTAAAATACGTAAGTCATTTTGTTCAACAAATTTGAGTAGATAACTCAGCAGTTGTTTGCATCAGAGCGACAATTTTTGAGATAGTTATTAAAACAGTTTAAAGGTTGTCAAACGTTGTTTCTCGTTGTATATCCTTTAATTCTAGAGTTAAATTGATAAATAACGTGTACGAATTTGTTTAACGCATTTGTTTTGGTTACTCTACGTCTCCGTTCTTCGTGTAGCCTACATATTGCGTTTTTTTTTAATTTGCTTACCGGGCTAAAGGTTAGCATGCTGAAAATACGTAAGTCGTTTTGTTCAACAAATTTGAGTAGATAACTCAGCAGTTGTTTCCATCAGAGCGACAATTTTTGAGATAGTTATTAAAACTGTTTAAAGGTTGTCAAACAATGTTTCTCGTTGTATATCCTTTAATTCTAGAGTTAAATTGATAAATAACGTGTACGAATTTGTTTAACGCATTTGTTTTGGTTACTCGACGTCTCCGTTTTCGTGTAGCCTACATATTGCGTTTTTTTTTTAATTTGCTTACCGGGCTAAAGGTTAGCATGCTTAAAATACGTAAGTCGTTTTGTTCAACAAATTTGAGTAGATAACTCAGTAGTTGTTTGCATCAGAGCGACAATTTTTGAGATAGTTATTAAAACTATTTAAAGGTTGTCAAACGATGTTTCTCGTTGTATATCCTTTAATTCTAGAGTTAAATTGATAAATAATGTCTACGAATTTGTTTAACGCATTTGTTTTGGTTACTCGACGGCTCCGTTCTCGTGTAGCCTACATATTGCGTTTTTTTTTTTAATTTGCTTACCGGGCTAAAGGTTAGCATTGCTTAAAATACGTAAGTCGTCTTGTTCAACAAATTTGAGTAGATAACTCAGCAGTTGTTTGCATCAGAGCGACAATTTTTGAGATAGTTATTAAAACAATTTAAAGGTTGTCAAACGATGTTTCTCGTTGTTTATCCTTTAATTCTAGAGTTAAATTGATAAATAACGTGTACGAATTTGTTTAACGCATTTGTTTTGGTTACTCGACGTCTCCGTTCTCGTGTAGCCTACATATTGCGTTTTTTTTTTTAATTTGCTACCGGGCTAAAGGTTAGCATGCTTAAAATACGTAAGTCGTTTTGTTCAACAAATTTGAGTAGATAACTCAGCAGTTGTTTGCATCAGAGCGACAATTTTTGAGATAGTTATTAAAACTGTTTAAAGGTTGTCAAACGTTGTTTCTCGTTGTATATCCTTTAATTCTAGAGTTAAATTGATAAATAACGTGTACGAATTTGTTTAACGCATTTGTTTTGGTTACTCGACGTCTCCGTTCTCGTGTAGCCTACATATTGCGTTTTTTTTTTGAATTTGCTTACCGGGCTAAAGGTTAGCATGCTTAAAATACGTAAGTCGTTTTGTTCAACAAATTTGAGTAGATAACTCATCAGTTGTTTGCATCAGAGCGACAATTTTTGAGATAGTTATTAAAACTGTTTAAAGGTTGTCAAACGTTGTTTCTTGTTGTATATCCTTTAATTCTAGAGTTAAATTGATAAATAACGTGTACGAATTTGTTTAACGCATTTGTTTTGGTTACTCGACGTCTCCGTTCTCGTGTAGCCTACATATTGCGTTTTTTTTAATTTGCTTACCGGGCTAAAGGTTAGCATGCTTAAAATACGTAAGTCGTTTTGTTCAACAAATTTGAGTAGATAACTCAGCAGTTGTTTGCATCAGAGCGACAATTTTTGAGATAGTTATTAAAACTGTTTAAAGGTTGTCAAACGTTGTTTCTCGTTGTATATCCTTTAATTCTAGAGTTAAATTGATAAATAACGTGTACGAATTTGTTTAACGCATTTGTTTTGGTTACTCGACGTCTCCGTTCTCGTGTAGCCTACATATTGCGTTTTTTTTTTTAATTTGCTTACCGGGCTAAAGGTTAGCATGCTTAAAATACGTAAGTCGTTTTGTTCAACAAATTTGAGTAGATAACTCAGCAGTTGTTTGCATCAGAGCGACAATTTTTGAGATAGTTATTAAAACTGTTTAAAGGTTGTCAAACGTTGTTTCTCGTTGTATATCCTTTAATTCTAGAGTTAAATTGATAAATAACGTGTACGAATTTGTTTAAACGCATTTGTTTTGGTTACTCGACGGCTCCGTTCTCGTGTAGCCTACAATATTGCGTTTTTTTTTAATTTGCTTACCGGGCTAAAGGTTAGCATGCTTAAAATACGTAAGTCGTTTTGTTCAACAAATTTGAGTAGATAACTCATCAGTTGTTTGCATCAGAGCGACAATTTTTGAGATAGTTATTAAAACTGTTTAAAGGTTGTCAAACGTTGTTTCTCGTTGTATATCCTTTAAATCTAGAGTTAAATTGATAAATAACGTGTACGAATTTGTTTAACGCATTTGTTTTGGTTACTCGACGGCTCCGTTCTCGTGTAGCCTACATATTGCGTTTTTTTTTTTAATTTGCTTACCGGGCTAAAGGTTAGCATGCTTAAAATACGTAAGTCGTTTTGTTCAACAAATTTGAGTAGATAGGTTAGGTTAGGTTAGGTTGGGGTGGCTGCCCGAGGGCACACTTAGGCCAGTAGTACTAGGCCCGTTGTGATACCACGAAAAACACCGTTACCTCTCCTCTTCGAACCATTTTGAGGACCTGATGAAATCTACCAGGTCCTTGACGTCATGCTCCACAACCTGACTCATAGTATCAAGAAATGGAGCTCCCAGAAAGCGCTGCCGTGCTCCGCTTAGCGCTGGGCAGTTGCAAATGAGGTGAACCACCGTTTCCTCCTCCTCATCTTCTTTACAACTCCTACAGCACCGACGATAAGGCGCTCCTAGCCTTTCTGCATGCCTACCTATGAGGCAATGACCCGTTAGTGCCCCTACAAGTGTGGAAATTGTATCCCTTCTTAGGTTGTAAACGTGACGGGACCTTTTAGGATCCCATTTAGGCCAGGTTTCTTTCGACGTTCGACATCCCGGTGTTTGTAGCCATCTTTCGTCGGCTTGACGGTAGATGTGCTCTTTTAGCATTAGCTTGCATGTGGACAGGGGCATACCTAAGCGTTCTTGTCCAGGAAGAACCTGCTTGGTTGCACCCTGCATAGCGAGTTCATCTGCAATACAGTTTCCCTCGATATCCCTATGTCCAGGGACCCATGTGAGGTGTACACGGTTCTGTTGAGCCATCTCTTGAAGAGATCGGCGACAGTTTAGTGCTAGTTCAGAATTGAACGAGTGGGAGCCCAGGGATTTTATGGCAGCTTGGCTGTCGCTGAAGATAAAAATTTCTTTGCCGACAATGTATGTCCCTATCCTAGCTGCGGCTTCCATTATGGCTGCAACTTCTGCCTGGAATACACTGCAGTGGTCGGGTAGTCTGAATGAGAGCTGGAGGTCAAGGTCCCTTGAGTATACTCCACCCCCAACTCTCCCGTTTAGCTTGGAGCCGTCCGTGTATATGGAAATGCTGTTGCCCATAGCAAGGCACTTGTCCGACTCCGTCCAGTCATCCCTGCTGGGTATGTTTATCTTAAAGTTGGTTTCCGCAACTGTTGTGGTCGCACAGCGATCCGTGCTAGGAGGGAGAAAACTGTATTTGTTTAGTATACTTGAGTGTCCTGTGGTACCGTTGTTCCAGCACGACAACTCCCTTAGACGCAGGGCTGACGTTGCCGCTGCTCGATGACCAGCCAGATCCAGTGGAAAGATGTCAAGAATGACCTGAAGAGCTTCGCTAGGCGTTGTTCTTAGAGCCCCGCTTATGCTTATCATGCTGGATCTGTGGACTTTACCCAACAAGTTTAGGTTTGACGCCTTGCTCAAGGCTGGCCACCATACGACTACTCCATACAGCAGTATGGATCTGATAATCGCGGTATAAATCCATCTGCATATGTTGGGGGTGAGTCCCCATTTTTTGCCAATGGCTCTTTTACACGTATATAATGCAATGTACGCTTTCTTTTGTCGCTGGATAACGTTGTCCTTCCAGTTCAGCTTTTTGTCTAAAACTACGCCTAAAAATTTGGCTTTATCTGCCAGGCTTAGGCGCACCCCGTTTAGTTCAGGTAGGTTCAACGATGGTATTTTGTATCGTTTGGTATATAAGACAAGCTCTACTTTATCGGAGTTGACGCTGAGTCCACATCGGGAAGTCCACAAGGAAACCTCTCGCAATGCTACCTGCATCAAGTCGCACAAAGTTTGAGGAAACTTGCCTCTGTAGATAATCGCTAGGTCATCAGCATATGCCACGACCTTCCCGCTCCCCCAACTAGTATCTCTTAATAGCGAGTTTACCGTTAGGTTCCATAGTAAGGGGGAAAGGACACCACCCTGGGGCGTGCCCCTTGCGACAAATCGTGTTACCTCAACCTTCCCCAGTGAGGAGAGCACTTTCCTTCCCCTGAGCAGTTGATCAATTAGTCCCACTAGGGGTCTATTTACGTCCAGATCAGTTAAAGCAATGTTAACGGCGTCTGGACTTATGTTGTTGAATGCTCCTTCAATGTCTAGGAAGGCCACAAGACAATAATCCTTTTCGAACAAGGATGTTTCTATAGTAGAGACTAGGCTGTGTAGCGCAGTCTCCGTAGATTTACCTTTGGTGTACGCGTGTTGATAGTCCGAAATGAGATTCCTATCAATGCTTGTAGTGAGAAAATCGCTAACTATTCTCTCTAGGGTCTTGAGTACGAAGGATGAAAGACTGATAGGTCTATAGTCCTTCGGCTCGTAATGAGAGGCTTTGCCTGCCTTAGGAATGAATATGACCGTGGCGCTCCTCCATGCACACGGAATATAGTTCATAGCCAAACAAGCGGTATATATGTGCCGCAGCCAGTTGGCTGATACCTCCAAGGAGTAGATAAGTTGAGCGGGTACAATCCCGTCTGGTCCAGCAGCCTTAAAAGGTTTAAAACTTTTGACTGCCCTCCTCACTCTCTCCTCAGTGATGGGTATATTCACAGCTTGGTTTGCTGCAGGTACATCCGGTGCGTTTGTCATATTTCCCGGGAAATGTGTGTCCAGGAGCAGCTCTAGAGTTTCCCCTTCTGTGCTGGTCCAGGTACCATTCGGTCTCCGCAGAAAGCTAATAGCTGTTTGCGTCTTAGAAAGCACGCACCGTAGCCTGGATGTGTCCACGACACTCTCGACTCCAGTGCAGAAGTTTCTCCATGAAGTTCTCTTCGCTTGTCTCAGGACTTTTTTGTAGGTTCTTAGTTTGTCCTTGTATTCTAGCCATTGTGACCCGTTATCAAGGAATTTGGCTTTGTTAAACTGTTCTCTACAGGATTTACGAAGTAGGTCCAGATCATGGGACCACCAGTGAGGTTTACGCTTACCGCGCGGTTTTGGCAATGGACAGGCCTGTTCTAAGGCTTTTGAGAAAGCCGATGTGAAGGTTTCTACCAGACCCTCTAGCTCCATCGTTGATGAGAGGCTTTGTGGGGGCAGTTCTGGTAGTTCTCTTGCTAACAGCTCATTATGTAGTTCCCAGTTTGTATTACGTGGGTTACGTCTCGCAATGGGCTGATCGACGAAGAACTCTAACATTACTTCAATATAGCGGTGGTCTGAAAAGGAATGTTCATCAAGAACACGCCATTTTTTAACCCACCCATAAACGCTTTCGCTACAAATAGTGAGGTCAATAACCTCTCTACGGTTTTTAGTAATAAAAGTTGGTTCATTACCTACATTGCAAACTACAAGGTTAGTTGTTAAAAGGTACTCAAAAAGTGACTCACCCCGAGTGTTTATGTCGGAACTACCCCACTGCACGTGGTGGGCGTTTGCGTCTGTCCCAATTAACAGATGGCTTGAGTCGGCCACCAGATCCTTTACCGTCTTTTGTGGAGGAGGTTCCTCTGCGTCATACGGCATATAAACGGAGGCTAGCGTTAATTGGGTGCCTCCGCTTGACAAACTGGCCGCTGTGACGTCACCATTGCTATAATTAGGCAAGAGAAAGATATTTAGCTCTGACTTTACTAAAATGCATGTTCTCACTTTACCTTCATCTGCAGCTCGGATGAGCTTAAACCCAGTGGCCCCCAATCCGCAAATCCTTGAGTTGTTCACCCAGGGTTCTTGGATAAGGACCACTTCGACGTCGCCTTTAGAAAGGCGACTGATGAGAGCAGCCGAGGCTGCCTTACTTTTGTGCAGGTTTATCTGGAGCAACCTCAGCATGAGCTTGCTCAGACTCCCCTGCCTCCATCACCGTGATGTTGGGATCCTCTCCGTCGCTATCCAGCAGAGCATCCTCCATCGACAAATTGCCCAGAGCCCCTGCGCAATTTGACGTGGCGGAAACCAGGCTTTCGGCGTCGGAGATTTCCGCTTCCACTTCGGGTGCCTCAATGTCCGTGTCCAAAGAGGCACTCGAAAGGGATGCGCGCTGTGCGTCCCCACGGTATACGTGAATTACGACCTCCCCGAGGCCGTAAAACACTCTTCCTTTGCTCCGTCTAAGGGGCTCGAGAGCTTCCTTATTCAGGGCTAACACGACCTGTCTCCTAGGTCCTTCAGCGTCCTCGACTTGGATGACACTCCAGTCCTGCGTTGGGAGAGCCGGGTTCATCAGTTGCAGCATCCTGAGAATTCTCTCAGGTTCTGCTGGAACCGCTGGAACCCATGCCCTGGCCCTTGGCCGAGCCGGAATGTCCTTCCAGTCAACGACCTCGATAATCGCCCCGGGATAGACTTGTCCCAGCCTTGCGGCTGCTGCCTTGTACAGCGCAACAGACCTTGCGTCCTCGCAAGCGAGTACCTTGATTTGGCCCTGGTACCATCCTGCATCAGAACCTCGCGGCGGACTACCCGGAGACTCCATCAGCACGTCGAGAACGGCGTTGCCGATTTCATTCCGGACGTACGGCCACTGGTCTTTAGGGATTGCACCACGGTCATTCCCTCGGTCCAGGATTCCTATAAGGATCCGGCCCTTGGCTACCTCGGCAAAGCTGGGTTTGGCTACCGCGGGGTGATTCTGGTGCCTTTTCGGCGGTGGTTTGATATCCTCATCGGACCTTTGACGTTTATATGGGGTTGCGCTTGTTGGCAGAGAACCCCGAAAATTCGGCAGTAGAGCTCGCGCCCTTTCCACCGAATTCCTGGCGTTCTCTGACAGCGTTTCCAGCGGAACACCCTCATACCTTGACAGGACTTTTGCAGCCCTTCTTTTGTTCCTGTGGAACGATCCCTTGTGGGAATCTTCTTGAGAGGGGGTCCGACCCGTAGTTGCCCTCGCGGTCGTACCCCCGGATGATGTCTTCATTATGGCTCCTTTCTCCTTTGGCTCAGTGTGACCAGATCGTGGGACCCCTGTCACAGCCGTGGGGAGAACAGTCGCCATACCGGCGTCAGACGGGCGCCCAGCATCAGCAGGCGCGTCAGTGTTCGCCGTTGCCAGCGCAACTACCTTCGCCGCCATACTGGTGCTTGCCCCCGTCCGATCACCTAAGACGGTGTTGACTGAGGTTGCCCTCTTGTCGTCCCTGGGGAGCCGACCCGTCGTTTCCAACGCAGTCGCTCCCCCGGTTAAAGTAGCTGTTGCGGCCCCGTTTTCCCTTGGCTCGGAGTGGCCAGGTCCAGAGACCCCTGCCACAGCCGTGGGAAAAAAGGTTGCCGTTCCGGCGCTTGGTCGGTGTCCGACAACAGCAGGCGCGTCAGGGTTCGCCGTTACCAGCGCAACTCCCTTCGCCGCCATACTATTGCCGCCCCCCACCAAGTCGCTCTTCACTTTAGCCTTGGTAGCATTGGTAGCCCTCCCTCGTTCACTAGGGCGTATGGATGCCAATGCTGTTGTCCTTCTCCCTGTGGAGGAGAAAGGATTATCATTTTCTTGTTTTTTTTTATTTTTGTTGTTCATCTTGTTCGTACGACCCCTTGCTAGACGAGGCCAGCTTAGGGTCACCTTATTGAAAGGGGGAAAAGTGTCGTCCGCCGCGGCAGAGCCCCTTACCGCGGTAAGACCATTTTTACTCTCTGAGGCGGCCCGGTGTCAGAGAGGCTCCGTACAAATACAGCCAGATTAACCTCCCGGCTGCAAACCATCCAATGGGCACGGTGCCGCATAACACCCTGGATTGGGAGGGGACAGATCTTGGTCATCGCTCACCCCAGGACTAGGCCACCGCAGCCATGGAGATCCATGTGAACCTGCATCCTACTGGGTGGCATAGTCCCGTGGTCAGCGACTAAGCCCTCGCATCGCGGCAAGATGTCTGCCCTTCGCGAGGGTTGTAGTTGAGTAGATAACTCAGCAGTTGTTTCCATCAGAGCGACAATTTTTGAGATAGTTATTAAAACTATTTAAAGGTTGTCAAACGATGTTTCTCGTTGTATATCCTTTAATTCTAGAGTTAAATCGATAAATAACGTGTACGAATTTGTTTAACCCATTTGTTTTGGTTACTCGACGGCTCCGTTCTCGTGTAGCCTACATATTGCGTTTTTTTTTTAATTTGCTTACCGGGCTAAAGGTTAGCATGCTTAAAATACGTAAGTCGTTTTGTTCAACAAATTTGAGTAGATAACTCAGCAGTTGTTTGCATCAGAGCGACAATTTTTGAGATAGTTATTAAAACTGTTTAAATGTTGTCAAACGTTGTTTCTCGTTGTATATCCTTTAATTCTAGAGTTAAATTGATAAATAACGTGTACGAATTTGTTTAACGCATTTGTTTTGGTTACTCGACGTCTCCGTTCTCGTGTAGCCTACATATTACGTTTTTTTTTTTTTTAATTTGCTTACCGGGCTAAAGGTTAGCATGCTTAAAATACGTAAGTCATTTTGTTCAACAAATTTGAGTAGATAACTCAGCAGTTGTTTGCATCAGAGCGACAATTTTTGAGATAGTTATTAAAACAGTTTAAAGGTTGTCAAACGTTGTTTCTCGTTGTATATCCTTTAATTCTAGAGTTAAATTGATAAATAACGTGTACGAATTTGTTTAACGCATTTGTTTTGGTTACTCGACGTCTCCGTTCTCGTGTAGCCTACATATTGCGTTTTTTTTTTAATTTGCTTACCGGGCTAAAGGTTAGCATGCTGAAAATACGTAAGTCGTTTTGTTCAACAAATTTGAGTAGATAACTCAGCAGTTGTTTCCATCAGAGCGACAATTTTTGAGATAGTTATTAAAACTGTTTAAAGGTTGTCAAACAATGTTTCTCGTTGTATATCCTTTAATTCTAGAGTTAAATTGATAAATAACGTGTACGAATTTGTTTAACGCATTTGTTTTGGTTACTCGACGTCTCCGTTTTCGTGTAGCCTACATATTGCGTTTTTTTTTTAATTTGCTTACCGGGCTAAAGGTTAGCATGCTTAAATTACGTAAGTCGTTTTGTTCAACAAATTTGAGTAGATAACTCAGTAGTTGTTTGCATCAGAGCGACAATTTTTGAGATAGTTATTAAAACTATTTAAAGGTTGTCAAACGATGTTTCTCGTTGTATATCCTTTAATTCTAGAGTTAAATTGATAAATAATGTCTACGAATTTGTTTAACGCATTTGTTTTGGTTACTCGACGGCTCCGTTCTCGTGTAGCCTACATATTGCGTTTTTTTTTTTAATTTGCTTACCGGGCTAAAGGTTAGCATGCTTAAAATACGTAAGTCGTCTTGTTCAACAAATTTGAGTAGATAACTCAGCAGTTGTTTGCATCAGAGCGACAATTTTTGAGATAGTTATTAAAACAATTTAAAGGTTGTCAAACGATGTTTCTCGTTGTTTATCCTTTAATTCTAGAGTTAAATTGATAAATAACGTGTACGAATTTGTTTAACGCATTTGTTTTGGTTACTCGACGTCTCCGTTCTCGTGCAGCCTACATATTGCGTTTTTTTTAATTTGCTTACCGGGCTAAAGGTTAGCATGCTTAAAATACGTAAGTCGTTTTGTTCAACAAATTTGCGTAGATAACTCAGCAGTTGTTTGCATCAGAGCGACAATTTTTGAGATAGTTATTAAAACTGTTTAAAGGTTGTCAAACGTTGTTTCTCGTTGTATATCCTTTAATTCTAGAGTTAAAATGATAAATAACGTGTACGAATTTGTTCAACGCATTTGTTTTGGTTACGTCTCCGTTCTCGTGTAGCCTACATATTGCGTTTTTTTTTTAATTTGCTTACCGGGCTAAAGGTTAGCATGCTTAAAATACGTAAGTCGTTTTGTTCAACAAATTTGAGTAGATAACTCAGCAGTTGTTTGCATCAGAGCGACAATTTTTGAGATAGTTATTAAAACTGTTTAAAGGTTGTCAAACGTTGTTTCTCGTTGTATATCCTTTAATTCTAGAGTTAAATTGATAAATAACGTGTACGAATTTGTTCAACGCATTTGTTTTGGTTACGTCTCCGTTCTCGTGTAGCCTACATATTGCGTTTTTTTTTTAATTTGCTTACCGGGCTAAAGGTTAGCATGCTTAAAATACGTAAGTCGTTTTGTTCAACAAATTTGAGTAGATAACTCATCAGTTGTTTGCATCAGAGCGACAATTTTTGAGATAGTTATTAAAACTGTTTAAAGGTTGTCAAACGTTGTTTCTTGTTGTATATCCTTTAATTCTAGAGTTAAATTGATAAATAACGTGTACGAATTTGTTTAACGCATTTGTTTTGGTTACTCGACGTCTCCGTTCTCGTGTAGCCTAAATATTGCGTTTTTTTTTGAATTTGCTTACCGGGCTAAAGGTTAGCATGCTTAAAATACGTAAGTCGTTTTGTTCAACAAATTTGAGTAGATAACTCATCAGTTGTTTGCATCAGAGCGACAATTTTTGAGATAGTTATTAAAACTGTTTAAAGGTTGTCAAACGTTGTTTCTCGTTGTATATCCTTTAATTCTAGAGTTAAATTGATAAATAACGTGTACGAATTTGTTTAACGCATTTGTTTTGGTTACTCGACGTCTCCGTTCTCGTGTAGCCTACATATTGCGTTTTTTTTTGAATTTGCTTACCGGGCTAAAGGTTAGCATGCTTAAAATACGTAAGTCGTTTTGTTCAACAATTTTGAGTAGATAACTCATCAGTTGTTTGCATCAGAGCGACAATTTTTGAGATAGTTATTAAAACTGTTTAAAGGTTGTCAAACGTTGTTTCTTGTTGTATATCCTTTAATTCTAGAGTTAAATTGATAAATAACGTGTACGAATTTGTTTAACGCATTTGTTTTGGTTACTCGACGTCTCCGTTCTCGTGTAGCCTACATATTGCGTTTTTTTTAATTTGCTTACCGGGCTAAAGGTTAGCATGCTTAAAATACGTAAGTCGTTTTGTTCAACAAATTTGAGTAGATAACTCAGCAGTTGTTTGCATCAGAGCGACAATTTTTGAGATAGTTATTAAAACTGTTTAAAGGTTGTCAAACGTTGTTTCTCGTTGTATATCCTTTAATTCTAGAGTTAAATTGATAAATAACGTGTACGAATTTGTTTAACGCATTTGTTTTGGTTACTCGACGTCTCCGTTCTCGTGTAGCCTACATATTGCGTTTTTTTTTTTAATTTGCTTACCGGGCTAAAGGTTAGCATGCTTAAAATACGTAAGTCGTTTTGTTCAACAAATTTGAGTAGATAACTCAGCAGTTGTTTGCATCAGAGCGACAATTTTTGAGATAGTTATTAAAACTGTTTAAAGGTTGTCAAACGTTGTTTCTCGTTGTATATCCTTTAATTCTAGAGTTAAATTGATAAATAACGTGTACGAATTTGTTTAACGCATTTGTTTTGGTTACTCGACGGCTCCGTTCTCGTGTAGCCTACATATTGCGTTTTTTTTTTAATTTGCTTACCGGGCTAAAGGTTAGCATGCTTAAAATACGTAAGTCGTTTTGTTCAACAAATTTGAGTAGATAACTCATCAGTTGTTTGCATCAGAGCGACAATTTTTGAGATAGTTATTAAAACTGTTTAAAGGTTGTCAAACGTTGTTTCTCGTTGTATATCCTTTAAATCTAGAGTTAAATTGATAAATAACGTGTACGAATTTGTTTAACGCATTTGTTTTGGTTACTCGACGGCTCCGTTCTCGTGTAGCCTACATATTGCGTTTTTTTTTTTAATTTGCTTACCGGGCTAAAGGTTAGCATGCTTAAAATACGTAAGTCGTTTTGTTCAACAAATTTGAGTAGATAACTCAGCAGTTGTTTCCATCAGAGCGACAATTTTTGAGATAGTTATTAAAACTATTTAAAGGTTGTCAAACGATGTTTCTCGTTGTATATCCTTTAATTCTAGAGTTAAATTGATAAATAACGTGTACGAATTTGTTTAACCCATTTGTTTTGGTTACTCGACGGCTCCGTTCTCGTGTAGCCTACATATTGCGTTTTTTTTTTTAATTTGCTTACCGGGCTAAAGGTTAGCATGCTTAAAATACGTAAGTCGTTTTGTTCAACAAATTTGAGTAGATAACTCAGCAGTTGTTTGCATCAGAGCGACAATTTTTGAGATAGTTATTAAAACTGTTTAAATGTTGTCAAACGTTGTTTCTCGTTGTATATCCTTTAATTCTAGAGTTAAATTGATAAATAACGTGTACGAATTTGTTTAACGCATTTGTTTTGGTTACTCGACGTCTCCGTTCTCGTGTAGCCTACATATTGCGTTTTTTTTTTTTAATTTGCTTACCGGGCTAAAGGTTAGCATGCTTAAAATACGTAAGTCATTTTGTTCAACAAATTTGAGTAGATAACTCAGCAGTTGTTTGCATCAGAGCGACAATTTTTGAGATAGTTATTAAAACAGTTTAAAGGTTGTCAAACGTTGTTTCTCGTTGTATATCCTTTAATTCTAGAGTTAAATTGATAAATAACGTGTACGAATTTGTTTAACGCATTTGTTTTGGTTACTCGACGTCTCCGTTCTCGTGTAGCCTACATATTGCGTTTTTTTTTTAATTTGCTTACCGGGCTAAAGGTTAGCATGCTGAAAATACGTAAGTCGTGGTTTTCAACAAATTTGAGTAGATAACTCAGCAGTTGTTTCCATCAGAGCGACAATTTTTGAGACAGTTATTAAAACTGTTTAAAGGTTGTCAAACAATGTTTCTCGTTGTATATCCTTTAATTCTAGAGTTAAATTGATAAATAACGTGTACGAATTTGTTTAACGCATTTGTTTTGGTTACTCGACGTCTCCGTTTTCGTGTAGCCTACATATTGCGTTTTTTTTTTAATTTGCTTACCGGGCTAAAGGTTAGCATGCTTAAAATACGTAAGTCGTTTTGTTCAACAAATTTGAGTAGATAACTCAGTAGTTGTTTGCATCAGAGCGACAATTTTTGAGATAGTTATTAAAACTATTTAAAGGTTGTCAAACGATGTTTCTCGTTGTATATCCTTTAATTCTAGAGTTAAATTGATAAATAATGTCTACGAATTTGTTTAACGCATTTGTTTTGGTTACTCGACGGCTCCGTTCTCGTGTAGCCTACATATTGCGTTTTTTTTTTTAATTTGCTTACCGGGCTAAAGGTTAGCATGCTTAAAATACGTAAGTCGTCTTGTTCAACAAATTTGAGTAGATAACTCAGCAGTTGTTTGCATCAGAGCGACAATTTTGAGATAGTTATTAAAACAATTTAAAGGTTGTCAAACGATGTTTCTCGTTGTTTATCCTTTAATTCTAGGGTTAAATTGATAAATAACGTGTACGAATTTGTTTAACGCATTTGTTTTGGTTACTCGACGTCTCCGTTCTCGTGTAGCCTACATATTGCGTTTTTTTTAATTTGCTTACCGGGCTAAAGATTAGCATGCTTAAAATACGTCAGTCGTTTTGTTCAACAAATTTGCGTAGATAACTCAGCAGTTGTTTGCATCAGAGCGACAATTTTTGAGATAGTTATTAAAACTGTTTAAAGGTTGTCAAACGTTGTTTCTCGTTGTATATCCTTTAAATTGATAAATAACGTGTACGAATTTGTTTAACGCATTTGTTTTGGTTACTCGACGTCTCCGTTCTCGTGTAGCCTACATATTGCGTTTTTTTTAATTTGCTTACCGGGCTAAATATTAGCATGCTTAAAATACGTCAGTCGTTTTGTTCAACAAATTTGCGTAGATAACTCAGCAGTTGTTTGCATCAGAGCGACAATTTTTGAGATAGTTATTAAAACTGTTTAAAGGTTGTCAAACGTTGTTTCTCGTTGTATATCCTTTAATTCTAGAGTTAAATTGATAAATAACGTGTACGAATTTGTTCAACGCATTTGTTTTGGTTACGTCTCCGTTCTCGTGTAGCCTACATATTGCGTTTTTTTTTTAATTTGCTTACCGGGCTAAAGGTTAGCATGCTTAAAATACGTAAGTCGTTCTGTTCAACAAATTTGAGTAGATAACTCAGCAGTTGTTTGCATCAGAGCGACAATTTTTGAGATAGTTATTAAAACTATTTAAAGGTTGTCAAACGATGTTTCTCGTTGTATATCCTTTAATTTTAAAGTTAAATTGATAAATAACGTGTACGAATTTGTTTAACGCATTTGTTTTGGTTACTCGACGTCTCCGTTCTCGTGTAGCCTACATATTGCGTTTTTTTTTAATTTGCTTACCGGGCTAAAGGTTAGCATGCTTAAAATACGTAAGTCGTTTTGTTCAACAAATTTGAGTAGATAACTCATCAGTTGTTTGCATCAGAGCGACAATTTTTGAGAAAGTTATTAAAACTGTTTAAAGGTTGTCAAACGTTGTTTCTCGTTGTATATCCTTTAATTCTAGAGTTAAATTGATAAATAACGTGTACGAATTTGTTTAACGCATTTGTTTTGGTTACTCGACGTCTCCGTTCTCGTGTAGCCTACATATTGCGTTTTTTTTTTTGAATTTGCTTACCGGGCTAAAGGTTAGCATGCTTAAAATACGTAAGTCGTTTTGTTCAACAAATTTGAGTAGATAACTCAGCAGTTGTTTCCATCAGAGCGACAATTTTAGAGATAGTTATTAAAACTGTTTAAAGGTTGTCAAACGTTGTTTCTCGTTGTATATCCTTTAATTCTAGAGTTAAATTGATAAATAACGTGTACGAATTTGTTTAACGCATTTGTTTTGGTTACTCGACGGCTCCGTTCTCGTGTAGCCTACATATTGCGTTTTTTTTTTTATTTTGCTTACCGGGCTAAAGGTTAGCATGCTTAAAATACGTAAGTCGTTTTGTTCAACAAATTTGAGTAGATAACTCATCAGTTGTTTGCATCAGAGCGACAATTTTTGAGATAGTTATTAAAACTGTTTAAAGGTTGTCAAACGTTGTTTCTCGTAGTATATCCTTTAATTCTAGAGTTAAATAGATAAATAACGTGTACGAATTTGTTTAACGCATTTGTTTTGGTTACTCGACGTCTCCGTTCTCGTGTAGCCTACATATTGCGTTTTTTTTTTAATTTGCTTATCGGGCTAAAGGTTAGCATGCTTAAAATACGTAAGTCGTTTTGTTCAACAAATTTGAGTAGATAACTCATCAGTTGTTTGCATCAGAGCGACAATTTTTGAGATAGTTATTAAAACTGTTTAAAGGTTGTCAAACGTTGTTTCTCGTTGTATATCCTTTAATTCTAGAGTTAAATTGATAAATAACGTGTACGAATTTGTTTAACGCATTTGTTTTGGTTACTCGACGTCTCCGTTCTCGTGTAGCCTACATATTGCGTTTTTTTTTTGAATTTGCTTACCGGGCTAAAGGTTAGCATGCTTAAAATACTTAAGTCGTTTTGTTCAACAAATTTGAGTAGATAACTCAGCAGTTGTTTCCATTAGAGCGACAATTTTAGAGATAGTTATTAAAACTGTTTAAAGGTTGTCAAACGTTGTTTCTCGTTGTATATCCTTTAATTCTAGAGTTAAATTGATAAATAACGTGTACGAATTTGTTTAACGCATTTGTTTTGGTTACTCGACGTCTCCGTTCTCGTGTAGCCTACATATTGCGTTTTTTTTTAATTTGCTTACCGGGCTAAAGGTTAGCATGCTTAAAATACGTAAGTCGTTTTGTTCAACAAATTTGAGTAGATAACTCAGCAGTTGTTTGCATCAGAGCGACAATTTTTGAGATAGTTATTAAAACTGTTTAAAGGTTGTCAAACGTTGTTTCTCGTTGTATATCCTTTAATTCTAGAGTTAAATTGATAAATAACGTGTACAAATTTGTTTAACGCATTTGTTTTGGTTACTCGACGGCTCCGTTCTCATGTAGCCTACATATTGCGTTTGTTTTTTAATTTGCTTACCGGGCTAAAGGTTAGCATGCTTAAAATACGTAAGTCGTTTTGTTCAACAAATTTGAGTAGATAACTCAGCAGTTGTTTGCATCAGAGCGACAATTTTTGAGATAGTTATTAAAACTGTTTAAAGGTTGTCAAACGTTGTTTCTCGTTGTATATCCTTTAATTCTAGAGTTAAATTGATAAATAACGTGTACGAATTTGTTTAACGCATTTGTTTGGGTTACTTGACGTCTCCGTTCTCGTGTAGCCTACATATTGCGTTTTTTTTTTAATTTGCTTACCGGGCTAAAGGTTAGCATGCTTAAAATACGTAAGTCGTTTTGTTCAACAAATTTGAGTAGATAACTCAGCAGTTGTTTGCATCAGAGCGACAATTTTTGAGATAGTTATTAAAACTGTTTAAAGGTTGTCAAACGTTGTTTCTCGTTGTATATCCTTTAATTCTAGAGTTAAATTGATAAATAACGTGTACGAATTTGTTTAACGCATTTGTTTTGGTTACTCGACGGCTCCGTTCTCGTGTAGCCTACATATTGCGTTTTTTTTTTAATTTGCTTACCGGGCTAAAGGTTAGCATGCTTAAAATACGTAAGTCGTTTTGTTCAACAAATTTGAGTAGATAACTCATCAGTTGTTTGCATCAGAGCGACAATTTTTGAGATAGTTATTAAAACTGTTTAAAGGTTGTCAAACGTTGTTTCTCGTTGTATATCCTTTAATTCTAAAGTTAAATTGATAAATAACGTGTACGAATTTGTTTAACGCATTTGTTTTGGTTACTCGACGTCTCCGTTCTCGTGTAGCCTACATATTGCGTTTTTTTTTTAATTTGCTTACCGGGCTGAAGGTTAGCATGCTTAAAATACGTAAGTCGTTTTGTTCAACAAATTTGAGTAGATAACTCATAAGTTGTTTGCATCAGAGCGACAATTTTTGAGATAGTTATTAAAACTGTTTAAAGGTTGTCAAACGTTGTTTCTCGTTGTATATCCTTTAATTCTAGAGTTAAATTGATAAATAACGTGTACGAATTTGTTTAACGCATTTGTTTTGGTTACTCGACATCTCCGTTCTCGTGTAGCCTACATATTGCGTTTTTTTTGAATTTGCTTACCGGGCTAAAGGTTAGCATGCTTAAAATACGTAAGTCGTTTTGTTCAACAAATTTGAGTAGATAACTCAGCAGTTGTTTCCATCAGAGCGACAATTTTAGAGATAGTTATTAAAACTGTTTAAAGGTTGTCAAACGTTGTTTCTCGTTGTATATCCTTTAATTCTAGAGTTAAATTGATAAATAACGTGTACGAATTTGTTTAGCGCATTTGTTTTGGTTACTCGACGTCTCCGTTCTCGTGTAGCCTACATATTGCGTTTTTTTTTAATTTGCTTACCGGGCTAAAGGTTAACATGCTTAAAATACGTAAGTCGTTTTGTTCAACAAATTTGAGTAGATAACTCAGCAGTTGTTTGCATCAGAGCGACAATTTTTGAGATAGTTATTAAAACTGTTTAAAGGTTGTCAAACGTTGTTTCTCGTTGTATATCCTTTAATTCTAAAGTTAAATTGATAAATAACGTGTACGAATTTGTTTAACGCATTTGTTTTGGTTACTCGACGGCTCCGTTCTCGTGTAGCCTACATATTGCGTTTGTTTTTTTTAATTTGCTTACCGGGCTAAAGGTTAGCATGCTTAAAATACGTAAGTCGTTTTGTTCAACAAATTTGAGTAGATAACTCAGCAGTTGTTTGCATCAGAGCGACAATTTTTGAGATAGTTATTAAAACTGTTTAAAGGTTGTCAAACGTTGTTTCTCGTTGTATATCCTTTAATTCTAGAGTTAAATTGATAAATAACGTGTACGAATTTGTTTAACTCATTTGTTTTGGTTACTCGACGTCTCCGTTCTCGTGTAGCGTACATATTGCGTTTTTTTTTTAATTTGCTTACCGGGCTAAAGGTTAGCATGCTTAAAATACGTAAGTCGTTTTGTTCAACAAATTTGAGTAGATAACTCAGCAGTTGTTTGCATCAGAGCGACAATTTTTGAGATAGTTATTAAAACTGTTCAAAGGTTGCCAAACGTTGTTTCTCGTTGTATATCCTTTAGTTCTAGAGTTAAATTGATAAATAACGTGTACGAATTTGTTTAACGCATTTGTTTGGTTACTCGACGGCTGCGTTCTCGTGTAGCTTACATATTGCGTTTTTTTTTAATTTGCTTACCGGGCTAAAGGTTAGCATGCTTAAAATACGTAAGTCGTTTTGTTCAACAAATTTGAGTAGATAACTCATCAGTTGTTTGCATCAGAGCGACAATTTTTGAGATAGTTATTAAAACTGTTTAAAGGTTGTCAAACGTTGTTTCTCGTTGTATATCCTTTAATTCTAGAGTTAAATTGATAAATAACGTGTACGAATTTGTTTAACGCATTTGTTTTGGTTACTCGACGGCTCCGTTCTGGTGTAGCCTACATATTGCGTTTTTTTTTTAATTTGCTTACCGGGCTAAAGGTTAGCATGCTTAAAATACGTAAGTCGTTTTGTTCAACAAATTTGAGTAGATAACTCAGCAGTTGTTTCCATCAGAGCGACAATTTTTGAGATAGTTATTAAAACTATTTAAATGTTGTCAAACGATGTTTCTCGTTGTATATCCTTTAATTCTAGAGTTAAATTGATAAATAACGTCTACGAATTTGTTTAACGCATTTGTTTTGGTTACTCGACGGCTCCGTTCTCGTGTAGCCTACATATAGCGTTTTTTTTTTAATTTGCTTACCGGGCTAAAGGTTAGCATGCTTAAAATACGTAAGTCGTCTTGTTCAACAAATTTGAGTAGATAACTCAGCAGTTGTTTGCATCAGAGCGACAATTTTTGAGATAGTTATTAAAACTATTTAAAGGTTGTCAAATGATGTTTCTCGTTGTATATCCTTTAATTCTAGAGTTAAATTGATAAATAACCTGTACGAATTTGATTAACGCATTTGTTTTGGTTACTCGACGGCTCCGTTCTCGTGTAGCCTACATATTGCGTTTTTTTTTTAATTTGCTTTTCGGGCTAAAGGTTAGCATGCTTCAAATACGTAAGCCGTTTTGTTCAACAAATTTGAGTAGATAACTCAGCAGTTGTTTGCATCAGAGCGACAATTTTTGAGATAGTTATTAAAACTATTTAAAGGTTGTCAAACGATGTTTCTCGTTGTATATCCTTTATTTCTAGAGTTAAATTGATAAATAACGTGTACGAATTTGTTTAACGCATTTGTTTTGGTTACTCGACGTCTCCGTTCTCGTGTAGCCTACATATTGCGTTTTTTTTAATTTGCTTACCGGGCTAAAGGTTAGCATGCTTAAAATACGTAAGTCGTTTTGTTCAACAAATTTGCGTAGATAACTCAGCAGTTGTTTGCATCAGAGCGACAATTTTTGAGATAGTTATTAAAACTATTTAAAGGTTGTCAAACGTTGTTTCTCGTTGTATATCCTTTAATTCTAGAGATAAATTGATAAATAACGTGTACGAATTTGTTTAACGCATTTGTTTTGGCTACTCGACGTCTCCGTTCTCGTGTAGCCTACATATTGCGTTTTTTTTTAATTTGCTTACTGGGCTAAAGGTTAGCATGCTTAAAATACGTAGGTCGTTTTGTTCAACAAATTTGAGTAGATAACTCAGCAGTTGTTTGCATCAGAGCGACAATTTTTGAGATAGTTATTAAAACTGTTTAAAGGTTGTCAAACGTTGTTTCTCGTTGTATATCCTTTAATTCTAGAGTTAAATTGATAAATAACGTGTACAAATTTGTTTAACGCATTTGTTTTGGTTACTCGACGGCTCCGTTCTCATGTAGCCTACATATTGCGTTTGTTTTTTTTAATTTGCTTACCGGGCTAAAGGTTAGCATGCTTAAAATACGTAAGTCGTTTTGTTCAACAAATTTGAGTAGATAACTCAGCAGTTGTTTGCATCAGAGCGACAATTTTTGAGATAGTTATTAAAACTGTTTAAAGGTTGTCAAACGTTGTTTCTCGTTGTATATCCTTTAATTCTAGAGTTAAATTGATAAATAACGTGTACGAATTTGTTTAACGCATTTGTTTGGGTTACTTGACGTCTCCGTTCTCGTGTAGCCTACATATTGCGTTTTTTTTTTAATTTGCTTACCGGGCTAAAGGTTAGCATGCTTAAAATACGTAAGTCGTTTTGTTCAACAAATTTGAGTAGATAACTCAGCAGTTGTTTGCATCAGAGCGACAATTTTTGAGATAGTTATTAAAACTGTTTAAAGGTTGTCAAACGTTGTTTCTCGTTGTATATCCTTTAATTCTAGAGTTAAATTGATAAATAACGTGTACGAATTTGTTTAACGCATTTGTTTTGGTTACTCGACGGCTCCGTTCTCGTGTAGCCTACATATTGCGTTTTTTTTTTAATTTGCTTACCGGGCTAAAGGTTAGCATGCTTAAAATACGTAAGTCGTTTTGTTCAACAAATTTGAGTAGATAACTCATCAGTTGTTTGCATCAGAGCGACAATTTTTGAGATAGTTATTAAAACTGTTTAAAGGTTGTCAAACGTTGTTTCTCGTTGTATATCCTTTAATTCTAAAGTTAAATTGATAAATAACGTGTACGAATTTGTTTAACGCATTTGTTTTGGTTACTCGACGTCTCCGTTCTCGTGTAGCCTACATATTGCGTTTTTTTTAATTTGCTTACCGGGCTGAAGGTTAGCATGCTTAAAATACGTAAGTCAAGTCGTTTTGTTCAACAAATTTGAGTAGATAACTCATAAGTTGTTTGCATCAGAGCGACAATTTTTGAGATAGTTATTAAAACTGTTTAAAGGTTGTCAAACGTTGTTTCTCGTTGTATATCCTTTAATTCTAGAGTTAAATTGATAAATAACGTGTACGAATTTGTTTAACGCATTTGTTTTGGTTACTCGACATCTCCGTTCTCGTGTAGCCTACATATTGCGTTTTTTTTGAATTTGCTTACCGGGCTAAAGGTTAGCATGCTTAAAATACGTAAGTCGTTTTGTTCAACAAATTTGAGTAGATAACTCAGCAGTTGTTTCCATCAGAGCGACAATTTTAGAGATAGTTATTAAAACTGTTTAAAGGTTGTCAAACGTTGTTTCTCGTTGTATATCCTTTAATTCTAGAGTTAAATTGATAAATAACGTGTACGAATTTGTTTAGCGCATTTGTTTTGGTTACTCGACGTCTCCGTTCTCGTGTAGCCTACATATTGCGTTTTTTTTTAATTTGCTTACCGGGCTAAAGGTTAGCATGCTTAAAATACGTAAGTCGTTTTGTTCAACAAATTTGAGTAGATAACTCAGCAGTTGTTTGCATCAGAGCGACAATTTTTGAGATAGTTATTAAAACTGTTTAAAGGTTGTCAAACGTTGTTTCTCGTTGTATATCCTTTAATTCTAAAGTTAAATTGATAAATAACGTGTACGAATTTGTTTAACGCATTTGTTTTGGTTACTCGACGGCTCCGTTCTCGTGTAGCCTACATATTGCGTTTGTTTTTTTTAATTTGCTTACCGGGCTAAAGGTTAGCATGCTTAAAATACGTAAGTCGTTTTGTTCAACAAATTTGAGTAGATAACTCAGCAGTTGTTTGCATCAGAGCGACAATTTTTGAGATAGTTATTAAAACTGTTTAAAGGTTGTCAAACGTTGTTTCTCGTTGTATATCCTTTAATTCTAGAGTTAAATTGATAAATAACGTGTACGAATTTGTTTAACGCATTTGTTTTGGTTACTCGACGTCTCCGTTCTCGTGTAGCGTACATATTGCGTTTTTTTTTTAATTTGCTTACCGGGCTAAAGGTTAGCATGCTTAAAATACGTAAGTCGTTTTGTTCAACAAATTTGAGTAGATAACTCAGCAGTTGTTTGCATCAGAGCGACAATTTTTGAGATAGTTATTAAAACTGTTCAAAGGTTGCCAAACGTTGTTTCTCGTTGTATATCCTTTAGTTCTAGAGTTAAATTGATAAATAACGTGTACGAATTTGTTTAACGCATTTGTTTTGGTTACTCGACGGCTGCGTTCTCGTGTAGCTTACATATTGCGTTTTTTTTTTAATTTGCTTACCGGGCTAAAGGTTAGCATGCTTAAAATACGTAAGTCGTTTTGTTCAACAAATTTGAGTAGATAACTCATCAGTTGTTTGCATCAGAGCGACAATTTTTGAGATAGTTATTAAAACTGTTTAAAGGTTGTCAAACGTTGTTTCTCGTTGTATATCCTTTAATTCTAGAGTTAAATTGATAAATAACGTGTACGAATTTGTTTAACGCATTTGTTTTGGTTACTCGACGGCTCCGTTCTGGTGTAGCCTACATATTGCGTTTTTTTTTTTAATTTGCTTACCGGGCTAAAGGTTAGCATGCTTAAAATACGTAAGTCGTTTTGTTCAACAAATTTGAGTAGATAACTCAGCAGTTGTTTCCATCAGAGCGACAATTTTTGAGATAGTTATTAAAACTATTTAAATGTTGTCAAACGATGTTTCTCGTTGTATATCCTTTAATTCTAGAGTTAAATTGATAAATAACGTCTACGAATTTGTTTAACGCATTTGTTTTGGTTACTCGACGGCTCCGTTCTCGTGTAGCCTACATATAGCGTTTTTTTTTTTAATTTGCTTACCGGGCTAAAGGTTAGCATGCTTAAAATACGTAAGTCGTCTTGTTCAACAAATTTGAGTAGATAACTCAGCAGTTGTTTGCATCAGAGCGACAATTTTTGAGATAGTTATTAAAACTATTTAAAGGTTGTCAAATGATGTTTCTCGTTGTATATCCTTTAATTCTAGAGTTAAATTGATAAATAACCTGTACGAATTTGATTAACGCATTTGTTTTGGTTACTCGACGGCTCCGTTCTCGTGTAGCCTACATATTGCGTTTTTTTTTTAATTTGCTTACCGGGCTAAAGGTTAGCATGCTTCAAATACGTAAGCCGTTTTGTTCAACAAATTTGAGTAGATAACTCAGCAGTTGTTTGCATCAGAGCGACAATTTTTGAGATAGTTATTAAAACTATTTAAAGGTTGTCAAACGATGTTTCTCGTTGTATATCCTTTATTTCTAGAGTTAAATTGATAAATAACGTGTACGAATTTGTTTAACGCATTTGTTTTGGTTACTCGACGTCTCCGTTCTCGTGTAGCCTACATATTGCGTTTTTTTTAATTTGCTTACCGGGCTAAAGGTTAGCATGCTTAAAATACGTAAGTCGTTTTGTTCAACAAATTTGCGTAGATAACTCAGCAGTTGTTTGCATCAGAGCGACAATTTTTGAGATAGTTATTAAAACTATTTAAAGGTTGTCAAACGTTGTTTCTCGTTGTATATCCTTTAATTCTAGAGATAAATTGATAAATAACGTGTACGAATTTGTTTAACGCATTTGTTTTGGCTACTCGACGTCTCCGTTCTCGTGTAGCCTACATATTGCGTTTTTTTTTAATTTGCTTACTGGGCTAAAGGTTAGCATGCTTAAAATACGTAGGTCGTTTTGTTCAACAAATTTGAGTAGATAACTCAGCAGTTGTTTCCATCAGAGCGACAATTTTTGAGATAGTTATTAAAACTGTTTAAAGGTTGTCAAACGATGTTTCTCGTTGTATATAATTTAATTCTAGAGTTAAATTGATAAATAACGTGGACGAATTTGTTTAACGCATTTGTTTTGGTTACTCGACGTCTCCGTTCTCGTGTAGCCTACATATTGCGTTTTTTTTTAATTTGCTTACCGGGCTAAAGGTTAGCATGCTTAAAATACGTAAGTCGTTTTGTTTAACAAATTTGAGTAGATAACTCAGTAGTTGTTTGCATCAGAGCGACAATTTTTGAGATAGTTATTAAAACTGTTTAAAGGTTGTCAAACGTTGTTTCTCGTTGTATATCCTTTAATTCTAGAGTTAAATTGATAAATAACGTGTACGAATTTGTTTAACGCATTTGTTTTGGTTACTCGACGTCTCCGTTCTCGTGTAGCCTACATATTGCGTTTTTTTTTAATTTGCTTACCGGGCTAAAGGTTAGCATGCTTAAAATACGTAAGTCGTTTTGTTCAACAAATTTGAGTAGATAACTCAGTAGTTGTTTGCATCAGAGCAACAATTTTTGAGATAGTTATTAAAACTGTTTAAAGGTTGTCAAACGTTGTTTCTCGTTGTATATCCTTTAATTCTAGAGTTAAATTGATAAATAACGTGTACGAATTTGTTTAACGCATTTGTTTTGGTTACTCGACGTCTCCGTTCTCGTGTAGCCTACATATTGCGTTTTTTTTTTAATTTGCTTACCGGGCTAAAGGTTAGCATGCTTAAAATACGTAAGTCGTTTTGTTCAACAAATTTAAGTAGATAACTCATCAGTTGTTTGCATCAGAGCGACAATTTTTGAGATAGTTATTAAAACTGTTTAAAGGTTGTCAAACGTTGTTTCTCGTTGTATATCCTTTAATTCTAGGGTTAAATTGATAAATAACGTGTACGAATTTGTTTAACGCATTTGTTTTGGTTACTCGACGTCTCAGTTCTCGTGTAGCCTACATATTGCGTTTTTTTTTTTAATTTGCTTACCGGGCTAAAGGTTAGCATGCTTAAAATACATAAGTCGTTTTGTTCAACAAATTTGAGTAGATAACTCAGCAGTTGTTTCCATCAGAGCGACAATTTTTGAGATAGTTATTAAAACTGTTTAAAGGTTGTCAAACGTTGTTTCTCGTTGTATATCCTTTAATTCTAGAGTTAAATTGATAAATAACGTGTACGAATTTGTTTAACGCATTTGTTTTGGTTACTTGACGTCTCCGTTCTCGTGTAGCCTACATATTGCGTTTTTTTTTTAATTTGCTTACCGGGCTAAAGGTTAGCATGCTTAAAATACGTAAGTCGTTTTGTTCAACAAATTTGAGTAGATAACTCAGCAGTTGTTTCCATCAGAGCGACAATTTTTGAGATAGTTATTAAAACTGTTTGAAGGTTGTCAAACGTTGTTTCTCGTTGTATATCCTTTAATTCTAGAGTTAAATCGATAAATAACGTGTACGAATTTGTTTAACGCATTTGTTTTGGTTACTCGACGTCTCCGTTCTCGTGTAGCATAGATATTGCGTTTTTTTTTTTAATTTGCTTACCGGGCTAAGAGTTAGCATGCTTAAAATACGTAAGTCGTTTTGTTCAACAAATTTGAGTAGATAACTCAGCAGTTGTTTGCATCAGAGCGACAATTTTTGAGATAGTTATTAAAACTGTTTAAAGGTTGTCAAACGTTGTTTCTCGTTGTATATCCTTTAATTCTAGAGTTAAATTGATAAATAACGTGTACGAATTTGTTTAACGCATTTGTTTTGGTTACTCGACGTCTCCGTTCTCGTGTAGCCTACATATTGCGTTTTTTTTTTAATTTGCTTACCGGGCTAAAGGTTAGCATGCTTAAAATACGTAAGTCGTTTTGTTTAACAAATTTGAGTAGATAACTCAGCAGTTGTTTGCATCAGAGCGACAATTTTTGAGATAGTTATTAAAACTGTTTAAAGGTTGTCAAACGTTGTTTCTCGTTGTATATCCTTTAATTCTAGAGTTAAATTGATAAATAACGTGTACGAATTTGTTTAACGCATTTGTTTTGGTTACTCGACGTCTCCGTTCTCGTGTAGCCTACATATTGCGTTTTTTTTAATTTTCTTACCGGGCTAAAGGTTAGCATGCTTAAAATACGTAAGTCGTTTTGTTCAACAAATTTGAGTAGATAATTCAGCAGTTGTTTGCATCAGAGCGACAATTTTTGAGATAGTTATTAAAACTATTTAAAGGTTGTCAAACGATGTTTCTCGTTGTATATCCTTTAATTCTAGAGTTAAATTGATAAATAACGTGTACGAATTTGTTTAACGCATTTGTTTTGGTTACTCGACGTCTGCGTTCTCGTGTAGCCTACATATTGCGTTTTTTTTTTTTATTTGCTTACCGGGCTAAAGGTTAGCATGCTTAAAATACGTAAGTCGTTTTGTTCAACAAATTTGAGTAGATAACTCAGCAGTTGTTTCCATCAGAGCGACAATTTTTGAGATAGTTATTAAAACTGTTTAAAGGTTGTCAAATATTGTTTCTCGTTGTATATCCTTTAATTCTAGTGTTAAATTGACAAATACCGTGTACGAATTTGTTTAACCCATTTGTTTTGGTTACTCGACGGCTCCGTTCTCGTGTAGCCTACATATTGCGTTTTTTTTATAATTTGCTTACCGGGCTAAAGGTTAGCATGCTTAAAATACGTAAGTCGTTTTGTTTAACAAATTTAAGTAGATAACTTATCAGTTGTTTGCATCAGAGCGACAATTTTTGAGATAGTTATTAAAACTGTTTAAAGGTTGTCAAACGTTGTTTCTCGTTGTATATCCTTTAATTCTAGAGTTAAATTGATAAATAACGTGTACGAGTTTGTTTAACGCATTTGTTTTGGTTACTCGACGGCTCCGTTCTCGTGTAGCCTACTAATTGCGTTTTTTTTTAATTTGCTTACCGGGCTAAAGGTTAGCATGCTTAAAATACGTAAGTCGTTTTGTTCAACAAATTTGAGTAGATAACTCAGCAGTTGTTTGCATCAGAGCGACAATTTTTGAGATAGTTATTAAAACTGTTTAAAGGTTGTCAAACGTTGTTTCTCGTTGTATATCCTTTAATTCTAGAGTTAAATTGATAAATAACGTGTACGAATTTGTTTAACGCATTTGTTTTGGTTACTCGACGTCTCCGTTCTTGTGTAGCCTACATATTGCGTTTTTTTTTAATTTGCTTACTGGGCTAAAGGTTACCATGCTTAAAATACGTAAGTCGATTTGTTTAACAAATTTGAGTAGATAACTCAGCAGTTGTTTGCATCAGAGCGACAATTTTTGAGATAGTTATTAAAACTGTTTAAAGGTTGTCAAACGTTGTTTCTCGTTGAATATCCTTTAATTCTAGAGTTAAATTGATAAATAACGTGTACGAATTTGTTTAACGCATTTGTTTTGGTTACTCGACGTCTCCGTTCTTGTGTAGCCTACATATTGCGTTTTTTTTTAATTTGCTTACTGGGCTAAAGGTTACCATGCTTAAAATACGTAAGTCGTTTTGTTCAACAAATTTGAGTAGATAACTCAGCAGTTGTTTGCATCAGAGCGACAATTTTTGAGATAGTTATTAAAACTGTTTAAAGGTTGTCAAACGTTGTTTCTCGTTGTATATCCTTTAATTCTAGAGTTAAATTGATAAATAACGTGTACGAATTTGTTTAACGCATTTGTTTTGGTTACTCGACGTCTCCGTTCTTGTGTAGCCTACATATTGCGTTTTTTTTTAATTTGCTTACTGGGCTAAAGGTTACCATGCTTAAAATACGTAAGTCGATTTGTTTAACAAATTTGAGTAGATAACTCAGCAGTTGTTTGCATCAGAGCGACAATTTTTGAGATAGTTATTAAAACTGTTTAAAGGTTGTCAAACGTTGTTTCTCGTTGTATATCCTTTAATTCTAGAGTTAAATTGATAAAAAACGTGTACGAATTTGTTTAACGCATTTGTTTTGGTTACTCGACGTCTCCGTTCTCGTGTAGCCTACATATTGCGTTTTTTTTTTTATTTGCTTACCGGGCTAAAGGTTAGCATGCTTAAAATACGTAAGTCGTTTTGTTCAACAAATTTGAGTAGATAACTCAGCAGTTGTTTCCATCAGAGCGACAATTTTTGAGATAGTTATTAAAACGGTTTAAAGGTTGTCAAACGTTGTTTCTCGTTGTATATCCTTTAATTCTAGTGTTAAATTGATAAATACCGTGTACGAATTTGTTTAACCCATTTGTTTTGGTTACTCGACGGCTCCGTTCTCGTGTAGCCTACATATTGCGTTTTTTTTTAATTTGCTTACCGGGCTAAAGGTTAGCATGCTTAAAATACGTAAGTCGTTTTGTTCAACAAATTTAAGTAGATAACTCATCAGTTGTTTGCATCAGAGCGACAATTTTTGAGATAGTTATTAAAACTGTTTAAAGGTTGTCAAACGTTGTTTCTCGTTGTATATCCTTTAATTCTAGAGTTAAATTGATAAATAACGTGTACGAGTTTGTTTAACGCATTTGTTTTGGTTACTCGACGGCTCCGTTCTCGTGTAGCCTACTAATTGCGTTTTTTTTTAATTTGCTTACCGGGCTAAAGGTTAGCATGCTTAAAATACGTAAGTCGTTTTGTTCAACAAATTTGAGTAGATAACTCAGCAGTTGTTTGCATCAGAGCGACAATTTTTGAGATAGTTATTAAAACTGTTTAAAGGTTGTCAAACGTTGTTTCTCGTTGAATATCCTTTAATTCTAGAGTTAAATTGATAAATAACGTGTACGAATTTGTTTAACGCATTTGATTTGGTTACTCGACGTCTCCGTTCTCGTGTAGCCTACATATTGCGTTTTTGTTTTTTAATTTGCTTACCGGGCTAAAGGTTAGCATGCTTAAAATACGTAAGTCGTTTTGTTCAACAAATTTATGTAGATAACTCATCAGTTGTTTGCATCAGAGCGACAATTTTTGAGATAGTTATTAAAACTATTTAAAGGTTGTCAAACGATGTTTCTCGTTGTATATCCTTTAATTCTAGAGTTAAATTGATAAATAACGTGTACGAATTTGTTTAACGCATTTGTTTTGGTTACTCGACGTCTCCGTTCTTGTGTAGCCTACTAATTGCGTTTTTTTTTAATTTGCTTACCGGGCTAAAGGTTAGCATGCTTAAAATACGTAAGTCGTTTTGTTCAACAAATTTGAGTAGATAACTCAGCAGTTGTTTGCATCAGAGCGACAATTTTTGAGATAGTTATTAAAACTGTTTAAAGGTTGTCAAACGTTGTTTCTCGTTGAATATCCTTTAATTCTAGAGTTAAATTGATAAATAACGTGTACGAATTTGTTTAACGCATTTGATTTGGTTACTCGACGTCTCCGTTCTCGTGTAGCCTACATATTGCGTTTTTGTTTTTTAATTTGCTTACCGGGCTAAAGGTTAGCATGCTTAAAATACGTAAGTCGTTTTGTTCAACAAATTTATGTAGATAACTCATCAGTTGTTTGCATCAGAGCGACAATTTTTGAGATAGTTATTAAAACTATTTAAAGGTTGTCAAACGATGTTTCTCGTTGTATATCCTTTAATTCTAAAGTTAAATTGATAAATAACGTGTACGAATTTATTTAACGCATTTCTTTTGGTTACTCGACGTCTCCGTTCTCGTGTAGCCTACATATTGCGTTTTTTTTTTTAATTTGCTTACCGGGCTAAAGGTTAGCATGCTTAAAATACGTAAGTCGTTTTGTTCAACAAATTTGAGTAGATAACTCATCAGTTGTTTGCATCAGAGCGACAATTTTTGAGATAGTTATTAAAACTGTTTAAAGGTTGTCAAACGTTGTTTATCGTTGTATATCCTTTAATTCTAGACTTAAATTGATAAATAACGTGTACGAATTTGTTTAACGCATTTGTTTTGGTTACTCGACGTCTCCGTTCTCGTGTAGCCTACATATTGCGTTTTTTTTAATTTTCTTACCGGGCTAAAGGTTAGCATGCTTAAAATACGTAAGTCGTTTTGTTCAACAAATTTGAGTAGATAATTCAGCAGTTGTTTGCATCAGAGCGACAATTTTTGAGATAGTTATTAAAACTATTTAAAGGTTGTCAAACGATGTTTCTCGTTGTATATCCTTTAATTCTAGAGTTAAATTGATAAATAACGTGTACGAATTTGTTTAACGCATTTGTTTTGGTTACTCGACGTCTCCGTTCTCGTGTAGCCTACATATTGCGTTTTTTTTTTATTTGCTTACCGGGCTAAAGGTTAGCATGCTTAAAATACGTAAGTCGTTTTGTTCAACAAATTTGAGTAGATAACTCAGCAGTTGTTTCCATCAGAGCGACAATTTTTGAGATAGTTATTAAAACGGTTTAAAGGTTGTCAAACGTTGTTTCTCGTTGTATATCCTTTAATTCTAGTGTTAAATTGATAAATACCGTGTACGAATTTGTTTAACCCATTTGTTTTGGTTACTCGACGGCTCCGTTCTCGTGTAGCCTACATATTGCGTTTTTTTTTAATTTGCTTACCGGGCTAAAGGTTAGCATGCTTAAAATACGTAAGTCGTTTTGTTCAACAAATTTAAGTAGATAACTCATCAGTTGTTTGCATCAGAGCGACAATTTTTGAGATAGTTATTAAAACTGTTTAAAGGTTGTCAAACGTTGTTTCTCGTTGTATATCCTTTAATTCTAGAGTTAAATTGATAAATAACGTGTACGAGTTTGTTTAACGCATTTGTTTTGGTTACTCGACGGCTCCGTTCTCGTGTAGCCTACTAATTGCGTTTTTTTTTAATTTGCTTACCGGGCTAAAGGTTAGCATGCTTAAAATACGTAAGTCGTTTTGTTCAACAAATTTGAGTAGATAACTCAGCAGTTGTTTGCATCAGAGCGACAATTTTTGAGATAGTTATTAAAACTACTGTTTAAAGGTTGTCAAACGTTGTTTCTCGTTGTATATCCTTTAATTCTAGAGTTAAATTGATAAATAACGTGTACGAGTTTGTTTAACGCATTTGTTTTGGTTACTCGACGTCTCCGTTCTCATGTAGCCTACATGTTGCGTTTTTTTTTAATTTGCTTACCGGGCTAAAGGTTAGCATGCTTAAAATACGTAAGTCGTTTTGTTCAACAAATTTGAGTAGATAACTCAGCAGTTGTTTGCATCAGAGCGACAATTTTTGAGATAGTTATTAAAACTATTTAAAGGTTGTCAAACGATGTTTCTCGTTGTATATCCTTTAATTCTAGAGTTAAATTGATAAATAACGTGTAAGAAGTTGTTTAACGCATTTGTTTTGGTTACTCGACGTCTCCGTTCTCGTGTAGCCTACATATTGCGTTTTTTTTTTTTTAATTTGCTTACCGGGCTAAAGGTTAGCATGCTTAAAATACGTAAGTCGTTTTGTTCAACAAATTTGAGTAGATAACTCAGCAGTTGTTTGCATCAGAGCGACAATTTTTGAGATAGTTATTAAAACTGTTTAAAGGTTGTCAAACGTTATTTCTCGTTGTATATCCTTTAATTCTAGAGTTAAATTGATAAATAACGTGTACGAATTTGTTTAACGCATTTGTTTTGGCTACTCGACGTCTCCGTTCTCGTGTAGCCTACATATTGCGTTTTTTTTTTTTAATTTGCTTACCGGGCTAAAGGGTAGCATGCTTAAAATACGTAAGTCGTTTTGTTTAACAAATTTAAGTACATAACTCATCAGTTGTTTGCATCAGAGCGACAATTTTTGAGATAGTTATTAAAACTGTTTAAAGGTTGTCAAACGTTGTTTCTCGTTGTATATCCTTTAATTCTAGGGTTAAATTGATAAATAACGTGTACGAATTTGTTTAACGCATTTTTTTTGGTTACTCGACGGCTCCGTTCTCGTGTAGCCTACATATTGCGTATTTTTTTTTAATTTGCTTACCGGGCTAAAGGTTAGCATGCTTAAAATACGTAAGTCGTTTTGTTCAACAAATTTGAGTAGATAACTCAGCAGTTGTTTGCATCAGAGCGAAAATTTTTGAGATAGTTACTAAAACTGTTTAAAGGTTGTCAAACGTTGTTTCTCGTTGTATATCCTTTAATTCTAGAGTTAAATTTATAAATAACGTATACGAATTTGTTTAACGCATTTGTTTTGGTTACTCGACGTCTCCGTTCTCGTGTAGCCTACATATTGCGTTTTTTTTTAATTTGCTTACCGGGCTAAAGGTTAGCATCCTCAAAATACGTAAGTCGTTTTGTTCAACAAATTTGAGTAGATAACTCAGCAGTTGTTTGCATCAGAGCGACAATTTTTGAGATAGTTATTAAAACTGTTTAAAGGTTGTCAAACGTTGTTTCTCGTTGTATATCCTTTAATTCTAGAGTTAAATTGATAAATAACGTGTACGAAAATGTTTAACGCATTTGTTTTGGTTACTCGACGGCTCCGTTCTCGTGTAGCCTACATATTGCGCTTTTTTTTTTAATTTGCTTACCGGGCTAAAGGTTAGCATGCTTAAAATACGTAAGTCGTTTTGTTCAACAAATTTGAGTAGATAACTCAGCAGTTGTTTCCATCAGAGCGACAATTTTTGAGATAGTTATTAAAACTATTTAAAGGTTGGCAAACGTTGTTTCTCGTTGTATATCCTTTAATTCTAGAGTTAAATTGATAAATAACGTGTACGAATTTGTTTAACGCATTTGTTTTGGTTACTCGACGTCTCCGTTCTCGTGTAGCCTACATATTGCGTTTTTTTTTTTTAATTTGCTTACCGGGCTAAAGGTTAGCATGCTTAAAATACGTAAGTCGTTTTGTTCAACAAATTTGAGTAGATAACTCAGCAGTTGTTTCCATCAGAGCTACAATTTTTGAGATAGTTATTAAAACTGTTTAAAGGTTGTCAAACGTTGTTTCTCGTTGTATATCCTTTAATTCTAGAGTTAAATTGATAAATACCGTGTACGAATTTGTTTAACCCATTTGTTTTGGTTACTCGACGGCTCCGTTCTCGTGTAGCCTACATATTGCGTTTTTTTTTAATTTGCTTACCGGGCTAAAGGTTAGCATGCTTAAAATACGTAAATCGTTTTGTTCAACAAATTTGAGTAGATAACTCAGCAGTTGTTTCCATCAGAGCGACAATTTTTGAGATAGTTATTAAAACTGTTTAAAGGTTGTCAAACGTTGTTTCTCGTTGTATATCCTTTAATTCTAGAGTTAAATTGATAAATAACGTGTACGAATTTGTTTAACGCATTTGGTTTGGTTACTCGACGTCTCCGTTCTCGTGTAGCCTACATATTGCGTTTTTTTTTTAATTTGCTTACCGGGCTAAAGGTTAGCATGCTTAAAATACGTAAGTCGTTTTGTTCAACAAATTTGAGTAGATAACCCAGCAGTTGTTTGCATCAGAGCGACAATTTTTGAGATAGTTATTAAAACTATTTAAAGGTTGTCAAACGATGTTTCTCGTTGTATATCCTTTAATTCTAGAGTTAAATTGATAAATAACGTGTACGAATTTGTTTTGGTTACTCGACGTCTCCGTTCTCGTGTAGCCTACATATTGCGTTTTTTTTTTTAATTTGCTTACCGGGCTAAAGGTTAGCATGCTTAAAATACGTAAGTCGTTTTGTTCAACAAATTTGAGTAGATAACTCAGCAGTTGTTTCCATCAGAGCGACAATTTTTGAGATTGTTATTAAAACTGTTTAAAGGTTGTCAAACGTTGTTTCTCGTTGTATATTCTTTAATTCTAGAGTTAAATTGATAAATAACGTGTACGAATTTGTTTAACGCATTTGTTTTGGTTACTCGACGTCTCCGTTCTCGTGTAGCCTACATATTGCGTTTTTTTTTAAATTTGCTTACCGGGCTAAAAGTTAGCATGCTTAAAATACGTAAGTCGTTTTGTTCAACAAATTTGAGTAGATAACTCAGCAGTTGTTTGCATCAGAGCGACAATTTTTGAGTTAGTTATTAAAACTATTTAAAGGTTGTCAAACGATGTTTCTCGTTGTATATCCTTTAATTCTAGAGTTAAATTGATAAAAACGTGTACGAATTTGTTTAAAGCATTTGTTTTGGTTACTCGACGTCTCCGTTCTCGTGTAGCCGACATATTGCGTTTTTTTTTAATTTGCTTACCGGGCTAAAGGTTAGCATGCTTAAAATACGTAAGTCGTTTTGTTCAACAAATTTGAGTAGATAACTCAGCAGTTGTTTGCATCAGAGCGACAATTTTTGAGATAGTTATTAAAACTGTTTAAAGGTTGTCAAACGTTGTTTCTCGTTGTATATCCTTTAATTCTAGAGTTAAATTGATAAATAACGTGTACGAATTTGTTTAACGCATTTGTTTTGGTTACTCGACGTCTCCGTTCTCGTGTAGCCTACATATTGCGTTTTTTTTTTTTAATTTGCTTACCGGGCTAAAGGTTAGCATGCTTAAAATACGTAAGTCGTTTTGTTCAACAAATTTGAGTAGATAACTCAGCAGTTGTTTCCATCAGAGCGACAATTTTTAGATTGTTATTAAAACTGTTTAAAGGTTGTCAAACGTTGTTTCTCGTTGTATATCCTTTAATTCTAGAGTTAAATTGATAAATAACGTGTACGAATTTGTTTAACGCATTTGGTTTGGTTACTCGACGTCTCCGTTCTCGTGTAGCCTACATATTGCGTTTTTTTTTTAATTTGCTTACCGGGCTAAAGGTTAGCATGCTTAAAATACGTAAGTCGTTTTGTTCAACAAATTTGAGTAGATAACCCAGTAGTTGTTTGCATCAGAGCGACAATTTTTGAGATAGTTATTAAAACTATTTAAAGGTTTTCAAACGATGTTTCTCGTTGTATATCCTTTAATTCTAGAGTTAAATTGATAAATAACGTGTACGAATTTGTTTAACGCATTTGTTTTGGTTACTCGACGTCTCCGTTCTCGTGTAGCCTACATATTGCGTTTTTTTTTTTAATTTGCTTACCGGGCTAAAGGTTAGCATGCTTAAAATACGTAAGTCGTTTTGTTCAACAAATTTGAGTAGATAACTCAGCAGTTGTTTGCATCAGAGCGACAATTTTTGAGATAGTTATTAAAACTGTTTAAAGGTTGTCAAACGTTGTTTCTCCTTGTATATCCTTTAATTCTAGAGTTAAATTGATAAATAACGTGTACGAAAATGTTTAACGCATTTGTTTTGGTTACTCGACGGCTCCGTTCTCGTGTAGCCTACATATTGCGTTTTTTTTTTTAATTTGCTTACCGGGCTAAAGGTTAGCATGCTTAAAATACGTAGGTCGTTTTGTTCAACAAATTTGAGTAGATAACTCAGCAGTTGTTTCCATCAGAGCGACAATTTTTGAGATAGTTATTAAAACTGTTTAAAGGTTGTCAAACGATATTTCTCGTTGTATATCCTTTAATTCTAGAGTTAAATTGATAAATAACGTGTACGAATTTGTTTAACGCATTTGTTTTGGTTACTCGACGTCTCCGTTCTCGTGTAGCCTACATATTGCGTTTTTTTTTTAATTTGCTTACCGGGCTAAAGGTTAGCATGCTTAAAATACGTAAGCCGTTTTGTTCAACAAATTTGAGTAGATTACTCAGCAGTTGTTTCCATCAGAGCGACAATTTTTGAGATAGTTATTAAAACTATTTAAAGGTTGGCAAACGTTGTTTCTCGTTGTATATCCTTTAATTCTAGAGCTAAATTGATAAATAACGTGTACGAATTTGTTTAACGCATTTGTTTTGGTTACTCGACGTCTCCGTTCTCGTGTAGCCTACATATTGCGTTTTTTTTTTTTTTTAATTTGCTTACCGGGATAAAGGTTAGCATGCTTAAAATACGTAAGTCGTTTTGTTCAACAAATTTGAGTAGATAACTCAGCAGTTGTTTCCATCAGAGCTACAATTTTTGAGATAGTTATTAAAACTGTTTAAAGGTTGTCAAACGTTGTTTCTCGTTGTATATCCTTTAATTCTAGAGTTAAATTGATAAGTAACGTGTACGAATTTGTTTAACGCATTTGTTTTGGTTACTCGACGTCTCCGTTCTCGTGTAGCCTACATATTGCGTTTTTTTTTTTAATTTGCTTACCGGGCTAAAGGTTAGCATGCTTAAAATACGTAAGTCGTTTTGTTCAACAAATTTGAGTAGATAACTCAGCAGTTGTTTCCATCAGGGCGACAATTTTTGAGATAGTTATTAAAACTGTTTAAAGGTTGTAAAACGTTGTTTCTCGTTGTATATCCTTTAATTCTAGTGTTAAATTGATAAATACCGTGTACGAATTTGTTTAACCCATTTGTTTTGGTTACTCGACGGCTCCGTTCTCGTGTAGCCTACATATTGCGTTTTTTTTTTTAATTTGCTTACCGGGCTAAAGGTTAGCATGCTTAAAATACGTAAGTCGTTTTGTTCAACAAGTTTGAGTAGATAACTCAGCAGTTGTTTCCATCAGAGCGACAATTTTTGAGATAGTTATTAAAACTGTTTAAAGGTTGTCAAACGTTGTTTCTCGTTGTATATCCTTTAATTCTAGAGTTAAATTGATAAATAACGTGTACGAATTTGTTTAACGCATTTGTTTTGGTTACTCGACGTCTCCGTTCTCGTGTAGCCTACTAATTTCGTTTTTTTTTTTAATTTGCTTACCGGGCTAAAGGTTAGCATGCTTAAAATACGTAAGTCGTTTTGTTCAACAAATTTGAGTAGATAACTCAGCAGTTGTTTGCATCAGAGCGACAATTTTTGAGATAGTTATTAAAACTATTTAAAGGTTGTCAAACGTTGTTTCTCGTTGTATATCCTTTAATTCTAGAGTTAAATTGATAAATAACGTGTACGAATTTGTTTAACGCATTTGTTTTGGTTACTCGACGGCTCCGTTCTCGTGTAGCCTACATATTGCGTTTTTTTTTTAATTTGCTTACCGGGCTAAAGGTTAGCATGCTTAAAATACGTAAGTCGTTTTGTTCAACAAATTTGAGTAGATAACTCAGCAGTTGTTTGCATCAGAGCGACAATTTTTGAGATAGTTATTAAAACTGTTTAAAGGTTGTCAAACGTTGTTTCTCGTTGTATATCCTTTAATTCTAGAGTTAAATTGATAAATAACGTGTACGAATTTGTTTAACGCATTTGGTTTGGTTACTCGACGTCTCCGTTCTCGTGTAGCCTACATATTGCGTTTTTTTTTGTAATTTGCTTTCCGGGCTAAAGGTTAGCATGCTTAAAATACGTAAGTCGTTTTGTTCAACAAATTTGAGTAGATAACCCAGCAGTTGTTTGCATCAGAGCGACAATTTTTGAGATAGTTATTAAAACTATTTAAAGGTTGTCAAACGATGTTTCTCGTTGTATATCCTTTAATTCTAGAGTTAAATTGATAAATAACGTGTACGAATTTGTTTAACGCATTTGTTTTGGTTACTCGACGTCTCCGTTCTCGTGTAGCCTACATATTGCGTTTTTTTTTTTTAATTTGCTTACCGGGCTAAAGGTTAGCATGCTTAAAATACGTAAGTCGTTTTGTTCAACAAATTTGAGTAGATAACTCAGCAGTTGTTTCCATCAGAGCGACAATTTTTGAGATAGTTATTAAAACTGTTTAAAGGTTGTCAAACGATATTTCTCGTTGTATATCCTTTAATTCTAGAGTTAAATTGATAAATAACGTGTACGAATTTGTTTAACGCATTTGTTTTGGTTACTCGACGTCTCCGTTCTCGTGTAGCCTACATATTGCGTTTTTTTTTTAATTTGCTTACCGGGCTAAAGGTTAGCATGCTTAAAATACGTAAGTCGTTTTGTTCAACAAATTTGAGTAGATAACTCAGCAGTTGTTTCCATCAGAGCGACAATTTTTGAGATAGTTATTAAAACTATTTAAAGGTTGGCAAACGTTGTTTCTCGTTGTATATCCTTTAATTCTAGAGCTAAATTGATAAATAACGTGTACGAATTTGTTTAACGCATTTGTTTTGGTTACTCGACGTCTCCGTTCTCGTGTAGCCTACATATTGCGTTTTTTTTTTTTTTAATTTGCTTACCGGGATAAAGGTTAGCATGCTTAAAATACGTAAGTCGTTTTGTTCAACAAATTTGAGTAGATAACTCAGCAGTTGTTTCCATCAGAGCTACAATTTTTGAGATAGTTATTAAAACTGTTTAAAGGTTGTCAAACGTTGTTTCTCGTTGTATATCCTTTAATTCTAGAGTTAAATTGATAAGTAACGTGTACGAATTTGTTTAACGCATTTGTTTTGGTTACTCGACGTCTCCGTTCTCGTGTAGCCTACATATTGCGTTTTTTTTTTAATTTGCTTACCGGGCTAAAGGTTAGCATGCTTAAAATACGTAAGTCGTTTTGTTCAACAAATTTGAGTAGATAACTCAGCAGTTGTTTCCATCAGGGCGACAATTTTTGAGATAGTTATTAAAACTGTTTAAAGGTTGTAAAACGTTGTTTCTCGTTGTATATCCTTTAATTCTAGTGTTAAATTGATAAATACCGTGTACGAATTTGTTTAACCCATTTGTTTTGGTTACTCGACGGCTCCGTTCTCGTGTAGCCTACATATTGCGTTTTTTTTTTAATTTGCTTACCGGGCTAAAGGTTAGCATGCTTAAAATACGTAAGTCGTTTTGTTCAACAAGTTTGAGTAGATAACTCAGCAGTTGTTTCCATCAGAGCGACAATTTTTGAGATAGTTATTAAAACTGTTTAAAGGTTGTCAAACGTTGTTTCTCGTTGTATATCCTTTAATTCTAGAGTTAAATTGATAAATAACGTGTACGAATTTGTTTAACGCATTTGTTTTGGTTACTCGACGTCTCCGTTCTCGTGTAGCCTACTAATTTCGTTTTTTTTTTAATTTGCTTACCGGGCTAAAGGTTAGCATGCTTAAAATACGTAAGTCGTTTTGTTCAACAAATTTGAGTAGATAACTCAGCAGTTGTTTGCATCAGAGCGACAATTTTTGAGATAGTTATTAAAACTATTTAAAGGTTGTCAAACGTTGTTTCTCGTTGTATATCCTTTAATTCTAGAGTTAAATTGATAAATAACGTGTACGAATTTGTTTAACGCATTTGTTTTGGTTACTCGACGGCTCCGTTCTCGTGTAGCCTACATATTGCGTTTTTTTTTTAATTTGCTTACCGGGCTAAAGGTTAGCATGCTTAAAATACGTAAGTCGTTTTGTTCAACAAATTTGAGTAGATAACTCAGCAGTTGTTTGCATCAGAGCGACAATTTTTGAGATAGTTATTAAAACTGTTTAAAGGTTGTCAAACGTTGTTTCTCGTTGTATATCCTTTAATTCTAGAGTTAAATTGATAAATAACGTGTACGAATTTGTTTAACGCATTTGGTTTGGTTACTCGACGTCTCCGTTCTCGTGTAGCCTACATATTGCGTTTTTTTTGTAATTTGCTTTCCGGGCTAAAGGTTAGCATGCTTAAAATACGTAAGTCGTTTTGTTCAACAAATTTGAGTAGATAACCCAGCAGTTGTTTGCATCAGAGCGACAATTTTTGAGATAGTTATTAAAACTATTTAAAGGTTGTCAAACGATGTTTCTCGTTGTATATCCTTTAATTCTAGAGTTAAATTGATAAATAACGTGTACGAATTTGTTTAACGCATTTGTTTTGGTTACTCGACGTCTCCGTTCTCGTGTAGCCTACATATTGCGTTTTTTTTTTTAATTTGCTTACCGGGCTAAAGGTTAGCATGCTTAAAATACGTAAGTCGTTTTGTTCAACAAATTTGAGTAGATAACTCAACAGTTGTTTCCATCAGAGCGACAATTTTTGAGATTGTTATTAAAACTGTTTAAAGGTTGTCAAACGTTGTTTCTCGTTGTATATCCTTTAATTCTAGAGTTAAATTGATAAATAACGTGTACGAATTTGTTTAACGCATTTGTTTTGGTTACTCGACGTCTCCGTTCTCGTGTAGCCTACATATTGCGTTTTTTTTTAATTTGCTTACCGGGCTAAAGGTTAGCATGCTTAAAATACGTAAGTCGTTTTGTTCAACAAATTTGAGTAGATAACTCAGCAGTTGTTTGCATCAGAGCGACAATTTTTGAGATAGTTATTAAAACTATTTAAAGGTTGTCAAACGATGTTTCTCGTTGTATATCCTTTTATTCTAGAGTTAAATTGATAAAAAACGTGTACGAATTTGTTTAACGCATTTGTTTTGGTTACTCGACGTCTCCGTTCTCGTGTAGCCTACATATTGCGTTTTTTTTTAATTTGCTTACCGGGCTAAAGGTTAGCATGCTTAAAATACGTAAGTCGTTTTGTTCAACAAATTTGAGTAGATAACTCAGCAGTTGTTTGCATCAGAGTGACAATTTTTGAGATAGTTATTAACACTATTTAAAGGTTGTCAAACGATGTTTCTCGTTGTATATCCTTTAATTCTAGAGTTAAATTGATAAATAACGTGTACGAATTTGTTTAACGCATTTGTTTTGGTTACTCGACGTCTCCGTTCTCGTGTAGCCTACATATTGCGTTTTTTTTTTTTAATTTGCTTACCGGGCTAAAGGTTAGCATGCTTAAAATACGTAAGTCGTTTTGTTCAACAAATTTGAGTAGTTAACTCAGCAGTTGTTTCCATCAGAGCGACAATTTTTGAGATAGTTCTTAAAACTATTTAAAGGTTGTCAAACGATGTTTCTCGTTGTATATCCTGTAATTCTAGAGTTAAATTGATAAATAACGTGTACGAATTTGTTTAACGCATTTGTTTTGGTTACTCGACGTCTCCGTTCTCGTGTAGCCTACATATTGCGTTTTTTTTAAATTTGCTTACCGGGCTAAAGGTTAGCATGCTTAAAATACGTAAGTCGTTTTTTTCAACAAATTTGCAGCAGTTGTTTGCATCAGAGCGACAATTTTTGAGATAGTTATTAAAACTGTTTAAAGGTTGTCAAACGTTGTTTCTCGTTGTATATCCTTTAATTCTAGAGTTAAATTGATAAATAACGTGTACGAATTTGTTTAACGCATTTGTTTTGGTTACTCGACGTCTCCGTTCTCGTGTAGCCTACATATTGCGTTTTTTTTTAATTTGCTTACCGGGCTAAAGGTTAGTATGCTTAAAATACGTAAGTCGTTTTGTTCAACAAATTTGAGTAGATAACTCAGCAGTTGTTTGCATCAGAGCGACAATTTTTGAGATAGTTATTAAAACTGTTTAAAGGTTGTCAAACGTTGTTTCTCGTTGTATATCCTTTAATTCTAGAGTTAAATTGATAAATAACGTGTACGAATTTGTTTAACGCATTTGTTTTGGTTACTCGACGTCTCCGTTCTCGTGTAGCCTACATATTGCGTTTTTTTTTTTTTAATTTGCTTACCGGGCTAAAGGCTAGCATGCTTAAAATGCGTAAGTCGTTTTGTTCAACAAATTTGAGTAGATAACTCAGCAGTTGTTTGCATCAGAGCGACAATTTTTGAGATAGTTATTAAAACTATTTAAAGGTTGTCAAACGATGTTTCTCGTTGTATATCCTTTAATTCTAGGGTTAAATTGATAAATAACGTGTACGAATTTGTTTAACGCATTTGTTTTGGTTACTCGACGTCTCCGTTCTCGTGTAGCCTACATATTGCGTTTTTTTTTAATTTGCTTACCGGGCTAAAGGTTAGCATTCTTAAAATACGTAAGTCGTTTTGTTCAACAAATTTGAGTAGATAACTCAGCAGTTGTTTGCATCAGAGCGACAATTTTTGAGATAGTTATTAAAACTATTTAAAGGTTGTCAAACGATGTTTCTCGTTGTATATCCTTTAATTCTAGAGTTAAATTGATAAATAACGTGTACGAATTTGTTTAACGCATTTGTTTTGGTTACTCGACGTCTCCGTTCTCGTGTAGCTTACATATTGCGTTTTTTTTTTTTAATTTGCTTACCGGGCTAAAGGTTAGCATGCTTAAAATACGTAAGTCGTTTTGTTCAACAAATTTGAGTAGATAACTCAGCAGTTGTTTGCATCAGAGCGACAATTTTTGAGATAGTTATTAAAAGTATTTAAAGGTTGTCAAACGTTGTTTCTCGTTGTATATCCTTTAATTCTAGAGTTAAATTGATAAATAACGTGTACGAATTTGTTTAACGCATTTGTTTTGGTTACTCGACGTCTCCGTTCTCGTGTAGCCTACATATTGCGTTTTTTTTTTAATTTGCTTACCGGGCTAAAGGTTAGCATGCTTAAAATACGTAAGTCGTTTTGTTCAACAAATTTGAGTAGATAACTCAGCAGTTGTTTGCATCAGAGCGACAATTTTTGAGATATTTATTAAAACTATTTAAAGGTTGTCAAACGATGTTTCTCGTTGTATATCCTTTAATTCTAGAGTTAAATTGATAAATAACGTGTACGAATTTGTTTAACGCATTCGTTTTGGTTACTCGATGTCTCCGTTCTCGTGTAGCCTACATATTGCATTTTTTTTTTTAATTTGCTTACCGGGTTAAAGGTTAGCATGCTTAAAATACGTAAGTCGTTTTGTTCAACAAATTTGAGTAGATAACTCAGCAGTTGTTTCCATCAGAGCGGCAATTTTTGAGATAGTTATTAAAACTGTTTAAAGGCTGTCAAACGTTGTTTCTCGTTGTATATCCTTTAATTCTAGAGTTAAATTGATAAATAACGTGTACGAATTTGTTTAACCCATTTGTTTTGGTTACTCGACGGCTCCGTTCTCGTGTAGCCTACATATTGCGTTTTTTTTTTAATTTGCTTACCGGGCTAAAGGTTAGCATGCTTAAAATACGTAAGTCGTTTTGTTCAACAAATTTGAGTAGATAACTCAGCAGTTGTTTCCATCAGAGCGACAATTTTTGAGATAGTTATTAAAACTGTTTAAAGGTTGTCAAACGTTGTTTCTCGTTGTATGTCCTTTAATTCTAGAGTTAAATTGATAAATAACGTGTACGAATTTGTTTAACGCATTTGTTTTGGTTACTCGACGTCTCCGTTCTCGTGTAGCTTACATATTGCTTTTTTTTTTTTAATTTGCTTACCGGGCTAAAGGTTAGCATGCTTAAAATACTTAAGTCGTTTTGTTCAACAAATTTGAGTAGATAACTCAGCAGTTGTTTGCATCAGAGCGACAATTTTTGAGATAGTTATTAAAACTGTTTAAAGGTTGTCAAACGTTGTTTCTCGTTGTATATCCTTTACTTCTAGACTTAAATTGATAAATAACGTGTACGAATTTGTTTAACGCATTTGTTTTGGTTACTCGACGTCTCCGTTCTCGTGTAGCCTACATATTGCGTTTTTTTTTTTAATTGCTTACCGGGCTAAAGGTTAGCATGCTTAAAATACGTAAGTCGTTTTGTTCAACAAATTTGAGTAGATAACTCATCAGTTGTTTGCATCAGAGCGACAATTTTTGAGATAGTTTTTAAAACTGTTTAAAGGTTGTCAACGTTGTTTCTCGTTGTATATCCTTTAATTCTAGAGTTAAATTGATAAATAACGTGTACGAATTTGTTTAACGCATTTGTTTTGGTTACTCGACGTCTCCGTTCTCGTGTAGGCTTACATATTGCGTTTTTTTTTTAATTTGCTTACCGGGCTAAAGGTTAGCATGCTTAAAATACGTAAGTCGTTTTGTTCAACAAATTTGAGTAGATAACTCAGCAGTTGTTTCCATCAGAGCGACAATTTTTGAGATAGTTATTAAAACTATTTAAAGGTTGTCAAACGTTGTTTTTCGT